>NC_031495.1:41484602-41529802 GCF_000237925.1 Schistosoma mansoni | reverse complement strand
AACGGCCGTCCAATGCTTCCAGGTTTTCCATGGTGGCCTAGCTTCAATTGACTCATGATTTCAACTATATATTTTTGCTAATATGATGGTAGACTTAATCCCAAAAGTTTAGATATGTCACAATGCGACTACACATTCTGTGAAACCTTACGTGGAAGTAACATCACAGTCTACACTGACTGAACACATTTGTGCTGGACAGAGAATAATATGTTCAATAAGTAAATTTTCTGCAATCATAGGGTCATTTTCGATGGTTCATACAATGGCAGCCACATAATTACCTGAACTCTTTCGTTTATTCTGAATCGAGCGAGTGACAAAAAGTTCAACAGCACTATTAATAACCGCCGAAGCCTAGGGTAAATACCACTAAGCCAGGGTACATGCAGTCCAGCACGAAGCCAGGTGCATGCGTCATTATATATTTCTGGGTCATGTTAATGATCCTTCCTCAGGTTCACCTACGGCAACCTTGTTACGACTTTTACTTCCTCTAATTAGTCAAATTAGGTCATCTTCTCAGCATCACTCGAGCGGCAAAGCCACTACAAAGACGCCAATCCAACGACCTCACCAAACCATTCAATCGGTAGTAGCGACGGGCGCTGTGTAAAAAGAGCAGGGACGTAATCAGCGCAAGTTTATCACCTGCACTTACCAGGAACTCCTCGTTCACGGGGAATAAATGCAAGCTCCGATCCCAGCCACGACGGTGATGAAACAGTTTTCCCAACCCTTTTGGGCCAGGTTTCCAGACTCGCTGGTACCGTCATTGTAGCGCACGTGTGGCCTCGGACATCTAAGGACATCACAGACCTGTTATGTTTCTATACTGCGTGTTTAATCTAGATACTTTTGAATCATTACTACTCGTTACGAATGGTCTTTAAATCTGTTGAAGAATCTAAATTCCAAAAACAATCCAGGGCGTGTTAACTATTTTGCTTGATGGCTTACTGTTCTTGTACTTAATATGTATATATTTTCACTCAGACTAGCCGTATATATCTTATACAAAACACTCCCAAAACATTTTTGGTATACGATATATTCAATAGCTTCATACTTCAACTTGCTACTGAGAAAAGGTGTATTGTTATATCCAAAGAATTAATTGATATTTTTGAGTTACAACCGCTTTTGTCTCGTATTCATAAGTCACTAGGATAAGTACAGTAGCTTCTTATATTCCTAACTGAAGTTCAATAAGTCGTCTCAACTTCAAAAATATTTTTCTTTTGGCAAAGTTTTTCTTGATCGTTGCATTCCTCATCAACCTACGCTTTAAACTAGCTTATACATGTATTGAATTATATCATCTATGCCTTTTAAATTTAACAATCATTTAAATCGCCTCTAACAACTTTCACTGGACCCATCATGGTCGTTATCTCTATTCGCATTTGGGTTTACGAATTGATCTATCACATTAGTTACCCGAAAAGACAAACATAGTTTAGATACTAGTCACCAAACTTGGGTACTACCATACTGCACCAGTATAGTAACTAAAGTATCAGGTAGTTGTTGGTCAAGCAAACATTTAAAACCAAAACTCCGTAGCTTACTATTAAAATTAACACTATGTGGAAAAATATTTTTGAATTGCAATTCATATTATAATCAGGGGGTTCGGATTCGTTACAAACTTCTGCTGTTTCAGAATTGACTGAAAAAATAATACCTCTTTCCCACTGGCTAATCCCCAATCAAAAATATAACTAGCCAAACATAATGGTTTCAGGATATCTTCATAAAGCATTATCATGACTTGACAATCACATGAAACGATTAGTGAAGTTGATGAAACTAATCAAAAAATAGGTCAACAAATTGGCTTGCATTTATCATTAAATGGTGTGTTTTTTCCCGCAGTTATGTTTATCGACTATAGGTGAGTTCAGTATGTCTCGCTATCAGTTACTCATTCAGTAAATATCTTGAAACTTCGTCAGTGTAATTGGAAGTTTTGAAACACAATCGTGCATGCAAATCATCAATACAAGCAGTCGAACAAATCCTCTACAAACTGAAAACCTAACTGCCTAATTTACCCCGACACTCACTGAGGTTAAATCCATTATCATAGACATGAGTTGGGATTGTTCACCATTTGATTAAGACTTATGTTCTCCCTGATCACACGAGCATCACTCACTGTTAATCATTTTGTAAGGACTCATTTAGCTGGAAACATCGTGCAACACCACATCACCTATAATTGCGGAAATAAGCTTAGTTGATTTTAACAACTTATAATCACTGCATCACAAATAAATTTTTTCCACCTTATGCTAAACTTCATACTTGCAATTAACTTGTATGCATCATCAGTAGGTAATAATCTAAATAAATAGTCTATGGCAATGCAGAACATTGTGTCTAAAGCTTATCTCTCACGAATGAACTCATGTTTAATGAATTACTGTCAGCTATCTGTCCAAAATTCACATAATTATAACTTTTCATATGTTGAAAAAATTTTTGATAACAATTCGCATGTATTATTATTACTAAATTCTATCACGGGTAATGATAATGAGGTCTAGAAAATGTCCCCGTAACCAAATAAACCGTATCAAACGTGAAAAACTATCTGGAACACTAAATGGAATTATTCTTTTCCACGGTTATACTTTTATTCTTTCACTGAGCCTACTAATGTTGATGCAATTGAAAATAAACTCATCCGGACAGTATAACGGCATAAACGTCAACTGACTTTCTATGTAGAACCGAAGGTAATATCGATATGATCATTGATTGTTTTTCTATTTCTAAACAAAAAATTATTAACGGAGGACTATTCCTACGCAACTTACGGCAACTTATTCAAACCATGCTACACGGAATCATTCTCAATGATTAAAATCCCACATTGTTTAGCTCGAATAATCTTCACCTTCCCCATTTTCGTGTGTTAAGAATCAAATCAAACATTTTGAAATCGTGACGTGCACTTCCCGACAACTTCCTGTCGCCTTCTTTCTGGTTTATCTTTTATCAATACCTGGAGGGTTCTTATTATTCCTGGTAACCTCCAGCGCGCGACAATCCCATTCGATTTGGTATTGAACCAACGTCACGTTGATTTTGGTGGGAGAGTAATGTAGTGGTGTTGGGTCCTAGCCACGCGATCCTCAAAGCTGAACACGAGACAACTGGGAAAATAGATACACAACACTTAAAGAGGAGAAAAACTCAACGATGGAGAAGGCGGGAGGAAAGTATTGAACCTAATCAGGTGGCATGGCTCAGTCTTGCAGGCGTCGTCATTCCGTATGAATTGTTTGCACTCATATAAAATATATGGTTCTATCTTTATCCTAAATGTGTTCTTCATCACATATTGGTGATGATTACGATAAGACGGGTCAGTACAAACAATGATGTGACTTTCACGTAAGATCTTAGAGATTGGGCAGTTACATCGGGACAAATCAACAAATTTAGGATTAGGTCTATTACAAGTTCAGCACTAACAACAAAGTACATTATAATCCTACAGATTCATGTGATTTTTGAAAGTGTCAGAGAATTATAAGACGAGAAGGTAACACTTCTTAACCACATATTTGTCCTGTCTGGAACGTTCTTCCGACTGATGTGAACTGATTGAGCTCAGAAGAAATTCTGTAAATGTTATTCGACAGTCATCTACGTCCTTACAGTTTATCGTAGTTCGCCTGTAATAGGTGCCAATCATACCCCGTAGCAGGTAAACAAGAATTTGCATTGATGGCCCGACCTGATGCACGTCTCATAACTTGTAACAACTATTATTCTTAACTATTACCACTAATTATATTAACATTTTTATAATACGATCCCTCATACAATCAAACCAAAATCCAGGAATGAGAGACGCGAAGTTGTTTGAATAATGTTCGATGTGTTAAAGTGTATGGAACCATAGGTAACTAATTGTCGAAAAAATGAACATTACGCAGTACCCGAACGTGATTTGGTGCGAGTAATTGATTGAGCATTATTAGCCAGGAGTATTTCCATTAAAACTAAATTTGTCCACAAAGACCTCAAAGTCTTACGAAATCACTCATTTCGGGAGTTTATTTACAGATTCAGATTTGTGCAGTAATGACAGAAGACCTGCGACCTGTGAAGGTCATTTTCTGGTAAACGTCTGAGTGTGTTACGTTTTCGCCTGAATGAGTCGATGAAAAAGACAGACGACATTTCTTCGGGTAACAGACTCCAAGAATTGAAGACGACCTGTATGACACGGATATTTAGTTCATTCATGGCTTATCTACTCGCCTTCTTTGTCCTCTGAGATGTCCTGATCTGATAGGAAAAAAAGAGAGTATATATTAGTTCCAAAAGCACTCGGTATTCTTAACGTCAAAATCAGATCATCTCCTAATCTTTGATCAGACAGAGTGAAGAGGTCTGGCTTCTCAAGACGTCCTTTGTATGTTAAACCCCTGGGTCATGAAATTGTACAAGTGGCCGCATTATGTGTCTCTTCCAGGATATCCTAGCAACCTCTTGAACAGAGGCTTTCTGTGTGAACGCAGTTTCCAAGTTTGGATCTCACTGAGGTAGTGTATACTGTAATGAACATAATAGCGGTTAACTTGGTGAATGTCCAACTAAAAGTCCATAAGGTTCCAAACCCTTTGGTTGCGGTAGTGGGCGGCGGCCCTAAGATTATGACTTACTGTCACCCCAAGGTCCTTGTGAAACCGAAATGTGAACTTTTCCCTGATGCTGTACGTGTTTACGTTTGTATACCCAGTGTGAGCGTGAACACACTTCGCCGCATTGATAGGCATTAGCCACTCTTTAGACAAGCCAATCACAGTATTTCAGTCTGCCTGAAGTGCTCATGCATCCACCTTCTCCGTTATTTCTCGCCATATTTTTACATCACCAGAGTATAATGACACTGGAGACTCAACCATACTTGTAAGTTCATTTACATACAGTATAAAGAGCAAGGAACCTAGGACGGAATCTTGAGGTACTCCAATAAGTAATGGTCTCTGGATGAACCTCTTGGAATTTATTATTACTTTTTGTCTACGACTTACCAGGAAATCCCAAGGTCATTTTACGTGAGGTCCGGTAATACCTAGATTTTCCAGATTCAATAGCTGTCTATTTGTTGGCGCTTTATCAAATCCTTTGCTTAAGTCTATGTAGACAACATCCGCCGACTTTCCAATATCTAGAGCCTCTCTTCATTGTTCTCTTGCTATAAGGAGATTTGTTGTGTAAGATAATTCTTTCCTGAAACCATGTTGTTCGATGTCTAACAAGTCGGTTATCACGAATGCCATTAAGGTCTTTTTGACTATTCTTTCCAGTATTTTAACTACGTCACTTGTGAGGCTAACGGGTCTGTAGTTTGATAGAAGTTGAGTTGTTCTTGTTTTATCTACTGAAAAAGCGGTTTCATTCTTCCAGTCCGTAAGCGACTCACCTTGGTCAAGTGACTTATTGAATATCGTAGTCAACATGGCAGCAATATACTGTGAAATTCGTCTCAAGATTTGAGGATATAGTTCATCCGGTTCTGTTTATTTTTTTAAAGTGACAAAAAATGTAAGTAAATTGTCTCGATCAAAGACTATGGTGAGCAGACGGTTCGCTGACTTCGTGTTTGTGTTTTATTCTTCGTCCAGAAGAGGATCCTGAGTTGAAACTATCCCGAAATAGTTTGCCATAGCCTCCGACGTTTGCTCATCATCCTCTATTATTTCAGATCTACTCCCTCCCGTTATCTGGTTGGAGACTCAATGCTGCGTCCTTGCTTTGTAATTTATGTGCTAGAATTGTCTCCTCGGCTTCCTGATTGCAGATTGGGCCAACTGCATTTCATATTTTTTCTGAACTCACCAGGTTTTAATTCTACACTTATTTCTTAACGACGTGTTGCGTTCTATAGTTCTCGCTGTGCCGAGGCTGATGGCAACGTTCCATCATTTCTTCTTTTGTCTTGGTAAACTTCGGATACCCCGACCCATCCAGGGATAAATGGGCTTCTTCTTCTTTAAGACTGTCCAGAGGACAAGTGCTTAAGTTAATTAGTTGTATAAGCGCCTGATATGAGTCCATGCCCTTTTTATTGAAACCAAGTCCAAGAGAGTCGAGGAAATGTGCAGGCCATATCCCGAGTGATCTCTAATATGCTGGAATAAAGCTAAGATAATTGAGGTCTCTAACAATTCGTAATCAAAGGTTTTTTGATGGCCCTACAGCCCTATAAAGTAAGAAGCCAAACAATTGGATACCATGTTTCAGATTCGGATTCGTGTAGTAAGGACAGAAGGCTTACGGGCATTTGTAAGTGTCCAATCTTCTCCTGAATGAGTCGATTGAAGCAAACCTTGCACTGATAACATTGAAGCGCATTTTTGGCCAGTTGGACGGTAGAACCTTCCACATAATCTTCGACAGTTTTATTCGTCCCCATTTAGAGTACGGAAACATAGTATTTCCTCCCTCCCTCCAGAAGGATAAGGACAATCTGGAACGTATACAACGTCGAGCCACGAAATCAATTCGGGGACTCAAATTAAAACCTTATGATGGGCGCCTCCAATCACTTAACCCTTACCCGTTAGAGTACAGGCGTCTTACAGGTGACCTTCTTATGACTTGCAGTATCCTTAATACTTCTGGTCATCCCCTTAAACATCTTCTTAAGCTTAGTCATAACACTAACCTGAGAGGTAACACCCAGAAATTGGAGACCCTACATAGCAGAACAGACTGAAGACACAACTTCTACTCCTTAAGAGTTGTCACGTGCTGGAATTCGCTGCCGACTGAGCTAGTCCAAGCGACTTCCCAGGAGTCCTTTAAGAAGAAACTTGACTTATTCTTAAGGACTAAAGATAACTTATTATGATTTACCAAATTCATTTTTTTCCTCTATTATCGTTCATATACCTAGGTTTTCGCCTGGAGGTATTGGTGATCCACTGATACTAGACACGGAAGCCCGTTAAGCGAAAGCTTCTTCTATTCCGTCCTCAACCATTTGAACCATTTTGAAGGTGCGAACACCAGTGACTCGGGCAGCATGTTCCAAGTATTGATGACTCGGTGTGAAAACTCGTATGCCGCGGGTATTTAGTTCGTTCTTGGCTTTTCTACTCGCCTGCTATGTCCTTTGAGATGTTCCGTTCTGGTGGGAAGAAAATGAGAGAATAAGTTAGGTCTAAAATCATTTTTCAGTATTCTTTACATCAAACTTAGGTATCCCTTGAGTCTGAGATAGGGCAGAGTAAAAAGGCCAAACTTCTCAAGCCGCTCTTTGTATGGTAAACGCCGGAGTTCTGGAATTGCAAGGGTAGATGCCCTGTGTAATTTTTCTAGGATATCCGAGTCACGTTTTAAACAGGGGCTTGCAGCCTGAACGCAGTTCTAAAGCTTAGCTCTTACTAAGGTTGTGTATACTGTAGTGAACATGGTAGTATCTAACAGAGTGAATGTCCGTTTTATATATTTAAGTAGTATATAATGGTGGTCGGGAATTGAATGTATTTCAGTGGAAGATCGATAAATAGAAAACAGGAACCAAACGCGATTGGTATGAAAATGCATGAACAATAATAATCGGAGATGATGGACTGATATTTGCAGAAGAAACGTTCAAGATTGAGAAAATTGATTGATAGTTTGAAAATTAACTATTTACTATGTGGTTCTCACATTTTACTGAGATATTCTGTAATTTCGTGCTCAAATGCATTCGGTTGTCCCCACTCATCTTCCTGTTCACTAACGTAGTATCTAACATAGTGAATGTCCGTATTAAAGCCAGAGGGGTTCTAAACCCCTTAGCTGCGACCTTTCGGAACATATACAATTGCACTACTCTGTGAGCGTTACCAAATACTTAGATACTCACCATAACACAGAAAGAAATCATCTGCTCTAAAATATCCTGCTTCAAAGATATTGGGTATTTGATACTGGTTGTTAGTATTATTTCAAAATATACGCTACTGGTCTCTTAACAATAGTATTATTTAGCAAGTGATGTTGAGTTGTTTGGTTTGCATTTTAATTGCTTGTCCTTTAAAAACGTTCTTCAACCAAAACTTCTTTGAACCCGGCTTCTGTTTCATATTTTTTCGCTATCGTAGATGTGTTTACGACAACCTAACCAATATTAAGTCTACGACGAACATCTAAAAGCTAACCGTGTCCAAAATGCACTTTTTTAGGGACAGTATAGATGACCATAGATGCATTTATTGCAATACCAACTTGCATACATACTCAAGTAATATCTTTTTTTTCCCAGTGATCTGTGCTATATCAAGACCACTATTTTCAGTCCAGTTGAGTTACTTTTCATCAAAACATCTAAAGTAGCATCGTTTTTATAACACATCATTCGTACTAGTTGCGTTTTCACAATTTTTGAACAAAACAATTCACTTTGAGACGTGTTTGACAGAAAAAATTAGTGTTTATTTTTATCTCCGCTTTTGGAGAAATTGTCATGCGAAAATGTTCGAATGTTAATATCATGAACTGAGAAAAGCAGTTACCAACGACCCAGTAGCTGACATCAAGTAGGATGCGATATAGAGCACTATGAGGACAGTACCTTTCGAATTGTGCTTATTAGATGTATATTTGCCTACTTATCTTTCCCAGAGGCTACTATGTATTTCTATACATGACTAGTAATCTACGAATCTAAAGTAGCAAGAGCCTGTTCTAGTCGAGCAATTGATGTTATTTCTTGTTTTGCTGGGAAACTAAAAAAAGCTTTTTGTGTTATTTCGATTAAACAGCAAATACAATACAGTGCCACTTTTTAAACTGACTTGTTTTTCACTTATAATTAAAAGTGTTCGGCGTGGGAACAAAATGTAGAAAAAAAAGCATCATTCAATAAGATCCCTTTCCTTACCGATGAATTGGTTCAGTTTCTGCTTAGAAGGGTGAGACTAATCATTAAATTTTTGTCTTATACTCAACACTAATTCAATATGTCAATCAAACAAATGCCTTTTGTCTCGCCTTCAAAACGATTCCATTGTGTTTATCCTCCTATTTTTGTAGTAGTTTAGCTTTTGATGAGCACCTAATGGTCTCGGTTGGTTTGGCCTATAATTCAGTCATGGTGTAGTAAATGAGAACGGTGGGATCAATCGAATGTATTTAGGCACAAATTACAGACTATCTCACTAAATTCTGATAACTACACAGTCAACAGTTAGTTTGCGAAATATTTATTTATTTATTTAAACACATAAATATTGGTACAAGGAAGCACCATATACATATGCGCCGCACAAATCTCATCTGATTTGTGTGAGGGCTGTGATACTGCTCGGGTGCCCAGACCGAAGCAGGTGTTTTTCTTAGCAGGCCACACCCCGAGCCTTTGACCTAAAGATCTGATCCACAAGGTAGTGGGGCATCGTGAGGAGATGCAGTCCCATGGTAGCTGGTGACCGACGGTTGATTCATACGCCATTTGTTCCCCTAGGATACTGGAGCCCATGTGCACCATTGGTTTGGAATCAGGGTTTCTCAGCTCCCCTAGATGGACTTTCCGTGTCCACCAACCCGGTCAAAGTGCCGGACGTGTGCTTTTCGTCCTCTCACTTTCGTAAAGAACACCCCTGCCACGAGAAGGCAGTGAGTAGGACTTCCCTGGCGGAGGCCAAAATAACAATTAATTGTCTCAACCTTAGCTGTTTCTTCTGCAAATATCAGTTCGTCTTCTTTGATTTCATTGTTCATGCATTTTTGTACCGATTGCGCTTCATTCCTGTTCTTTCTTTATCGATCTCCCAAAATACATTCTATGTCTGACCATCACCATACACTACTTATGTGAATATAAGTAAACCACACCACAATTGAACACAAATATTTTATTTAGTCCTACTCTTATTTATCCCAGGTCATTATTAATCTGTTCACATGAAGACTTTAAAAGACTAAGTACCAAACTTTACGACCGACGGGTTTCTTCGCTTTGCTGAAAAACCATTTTCCTGTTCTTTTATATTTTTGTAAACAAACTAAATCGGGTGTTTGCGCACATCCTATGTTCTTGATTAAATATGTAAAGATAAGCCTCTCTGAGTTGTGTTATTTGTTTAGTAATGTTTTTTTGTCCATTTTTATCTAGGTGTTCTAGAAAATTGTCGAATTCTTCACTTAGTTCAAAATAGCTAAAAATTCAATTTGGTCGAAACGTTGAGTTTATCCTCATATTCTAATCTATGGAGGGAGGAGGAAAACTAAACAGGGAACCATCAGACAACTCTCTGGCTTCATTCTGTCAAAATGATATTACGGAATCCCTTATAACTCAGGTAGTTACCTTTCGTATCCTCGGTGTCAATTTCGCGAAATATTGATAGATATACGGTTATAGTATCCTTGTTACCGAAGAAGCAAGACAACTTAAAATCTGGTTTGGGACTCATCTCTTTTAATAAAATACGTAGTAATGCACATTATCACTTATTCTGTATGATAGTTAGTGGTCGCTGTTTTTAAATACACCATTTTGTTTGTCCTGGGAATCATAAACAACATTTTTATATGAGTCAATTCAAGCTAGACCACCATGGAAAACCTGAAAGCACTGGACGGCCGTTTCGTCCTATTGTGGGACTCCTCAGCAGTGCGCATCCACGATTCCGCCTTGCGAGATTCGAGCCCAGGACCTAGCAGTCTCGCGCATGAGCACTTAACCGACTGGCTCCATGAGTTGTTTCCTGGAGTTCTAGTGAGAAGTAGTAACCAGTGGATTTCAACCAGATCTGTTGGAAGATATCAACTCACTGAAGACATTGGTGAATGGTTGCTGAAACTTTGCGGATTGGTGGAAGTTAGACAATAACACCGTTGGATGACGGCTGAGTGGTCTATCGGTTAAGTGCTCTGGTGCGAGACTGATAGGTCCTGGGTTCGAATCTCGCGAGTGCGGGATCGTGGATGCGCACTGCTGAGGAGTCCCATAATAGGACGAAACGGCCGTCCAGTGCTTCCAGATTTTCCATGTTGGTCTAGCTTCAATTGACTCATGATTTCAACTATGAACATACTGAAATCTCCAAAAAAACCCTTCTGATTTTTATATGAGTCGAAGTAGAAAAAAATCTGGAGACTTTTTGAAGATTGAGTTAAAATGTTTTCCGAATTGCACTCGAAAACTAGTTTATAATTTCTCGATCTAGGCTATACCTATGTAGTTCGGTTGCACTTGGTTTTATATGATTACTGTTATATATATATATATATATATATATATATATATATATATAATGTGTAGTTAAAGTAGGTTTCCTGTCATTTTGGCTTGAAATGAATAAGGGCTTCGAACAAGTTTTTGTAAAACAGCCATTTAAAAAAGTTCTCTGTTTATCCTCTGTGACGTTGGTAGAATATAAAGGCAGTTTTATAAAGTTTCTACCAGTGGAAAAGCCTTGAAAAATTATATAACCTTGATCAAACAATTCTCATTCTTTTAGAATTTATCAGTTAATCCAAATCATTGGAATTTCTTTAAATAAATCTTTGCCTTTATGCCGTACGAGTTAAAACTTCAGTGCACTTTTGTCTGCTAACTTATTGGTCGTCATAAGAATTTATTGTTACGCTTTTTTTTTACTAAGAAAACTACTAATTCCAAAATTCCATTATGTTATCTAATATATGATTATGTCTGCCGGATTATTTTGTATGAGCTAGTGCTTTGTGTGCGATAACTATATTCGTTCATGCGAATGATAATAATTTCCTCCCAACTCTAAATCTTCCAATTCATTTAAATTCCAAACAAGAATTATTAATTAGGTGCTTTTACTTATATTGTTATGATGAGGAACTGAACATATTATTCACGCTAAGTTAACAATAATGTATACACATTATGAGGTCCAAAATATGACCAGTGTTCAATTCGTCGTTTTCCAAACATTTTAACTATACTATATGATACCAGATGTTCTTAAATGCAAGACAAACAAATAAACCTATGTTCATCCGTAAACTATGGTGAAGGAAACGGTAATTAGAAACTTGATTTTAAATTATACATCTTTTATACAATGTCTTAGTTGATTTAATCTATTATTTTTAATTTTCAGCCGATCCCTATTAATATTCGGATTGCTCAAGATATACAGGAGTTTCTATGCCAAGGTAGCGTTTTGTTAACTTATTAAGTCATTTAATAACCTAGATATAATTTATTAGTCTTTTTTAATATTCCAGAGAGCATTCAGAAAACCATTTAGGCTGTATAATCTGTAAGTGTCTTAAACGAGTAACCAACATCGTTGTCAAACCATATCACCCTGTAAGATCACCATAATAACACTTTTACTTTAGTTCTAATAAGACAGTAGATAACCGTTATTTATTCACTGCGCTTTAAAACCGTTTTAGTAAGCGTATACCAACAATACCTAACAAACGTAAATCCCTTTTTTAGTATTTTTAACGGTTTAGATTGGTTCTCTGGTGACGCTAGTAGTTTAAAAGTTATTGACTTTATGGTATTAACACTTCGGGATTCCACTTTTTTGGTATATTACTGAGTAAATCAACAAATATTTCTTACGCTCTCAAAAACGATGTAAAAATCTTATTTCTTGATGGTGTGTTTATTCTTGCAAAACCCTTCATCCAAACAGCACCTATTTAACTACTAATATAGCCGAAGGAATCAATGAATGGGCTTGAAAAATGATATTGTTTTATAACCTGGTGTTTGATTCATCTAATAAAGTATTTAAAGGGTATATAAAGCTTTTACCAGATCGTGCGGCTGCTACCTTTATGTGGTGGTTGGGTTTGTATCTCGTGATGAATCAGTCGATCCATATTAGCTGGAATAATTGTTACTTTGTGTCCTATCACACGAAATAGGTTGGTTGAAGAACAGTAGGACCGAAAGCAGCAAACTCGGGGTCCGAGGGTGAAGTATTACTGCTGACTACTCAGTTGTGATGGAAATACGGTGTTTTCATCAAGGAACCAGCATCTTCGAAGATGCTTCCTTCCTACAAAGATTTAAATACAACACTAATTTAAAACGTTACTGACTGTCAACCTGAGTTGTATAGATTGGTATATGCTTCTGTGTGTGCGTTATAAAATATCGCCTTCAATTACCTACTATGTCTTTTGTTTATCCCAATTTCTTACTTATTACAACCTCATTACATTTTCAGCTATTCCCTCGTTTTGTATTCAAGGATTTATGTAGATACATGTATATCTGGAGGATAATTATTTTATTCCTTGACCATTTTTACTGCTAAAAGATAGCATGAGTTAAAAATAAGGTATATTTCACGAATTATCCATGAACTGCCTTCGAAAGCCCTGGTACGGCTGAGAGGGGTGAGAGTCAGCTCTCCCTCTCCACATGCTCTCACGTGGACACGTGCATACAACCACTAACAGGGAACTCTTACTCACGGCCTTCTCGCGGCGGGGTTGTTTACGAAATTATGAGGTCGAAAAGCGAATGTCCAGAGCTTTAACCATGTTAGTGGACACGGAGAGTCCACCTAGAGGAGTTAGAAAACCCTGATTCCAAACCAATGGTGCACATGTGCTTCATTATCCTGAAGGGATAAATGACGTGTGAACCAATCGTTGGTCACCGGCTACCATAGGACTACATCTCCTGATGTTGCTCCACTACCTTGTGGATTAGACTTCAGGTTAAAAATTCCGGGTGTGGTTCCCCGAGAAAACCACCTGCTTCTGTTTGGGCACCTGGGAATTATCCCAGCCCTCACACAAATCGGATGATTTATGTGGTGCATATGTATTTGGTGCCTCTTTGTATCAATGTTTGTGTTTAAATAAACAAGATAAATAAGTCGATAAACTTGTTTTAAACGTTTTGTATAGTATCTTCTTATCTTTTAATTTTACTCAATTGCGTTTTAAACCTCATTTAACTACATACAGTAAATGTATCGGCTTTTATGGAAATTTCGCATAATTTGAAATAGATATTCATTACATCAGCTAGAAAACCATCAGAGGTCAGGAAGAACGAAATAGATGTTTCTCCACGATTTAAAACCTCTCAACTGTGTAAATGATGTCCTTGTCATACGAAGGGATTCAATTTTTCAAGAAAGTATATGCCCTCACGTTAAGGATGTTCTCTTAGAAATGTATTGCCTTAATAAGATGAAAAGTATGGATAATTAGTATTCTGAAGGAGAAAATTTAATTGAGCATAATATTAATAATGAATATAGTAGATATCATTAATATTGAGTGATAAAATTACGGAATCGGCAGTGTGGATTTACTGTAACCTAAAAACATGTTTCGTAAACAATAGATTTACTCTGTCATATAATCAATTATATGGTATCGTGCTGTTATTTATTTTAAAGCAATACTTTATCAGTTATGTACAAATACATTAGAAACTTAATCATTCACTTTGTGCATAGGTTCTAAATCTTTCAAGTGTTCTCTGTGTACTCGAACATTCAGGCGTCGTGATAAAATCAAAAGACATTTGATTGAATGTCATTACGGTTAGTTTACCATTATCATTATCTCCCTATTTTTGCGTTAGTAATTTTCTTTTCTTTATCCTGAGTTTTATTGTTTAATATAACTGCTAAAGATCGTTTAATTTGATTCTGTAATCATACAGTTTGCAGTTTTTAACAAAAGGGCTTTGATATAATCAAAGAATCCTGGTTTTCACAATTTTCAAATTCGCTTTTGGGTCGCATCAACTATTATCATATTATAATGCAACTTTGTTGGAATGAGCTGGTCATCAAAATTTCTTGTAGTATACAACGTTTTCTGAAGTAATCAGGACAACTTGTTGAGTACAATTAGTAAACAAGCAAAAAAAAATTAGTCTATATTGTGATCATTATTTGGAGTTAGTTTTCAATTATAAATGAGCAATATTTTTCTTAGTATTCAAGTATATAAGAAAGAAGTTGCCGTATATTTTATGCATAATTACATTCTATTTTCATAGTTGAAATCATGAGTCCATTGGAGCTAGACCATCATGGAAAACCTGGAAGCACTGGACGGCCGTTTCGTCCTATTATGGGACTCCTCAGCAATGCGCTTCCACGATCCCGCCTCATGATTTCAACTATAAAAATACTGAAATCTCCACAAAACCCCTTCTGATTACATTCTATTTAGAAAATTCTCATCAATGACCACTATGTATAATTAAATTTTAATGTATTTAATTTTACTGATAATGATTTTGTTTTTGAATTCGTAAGTTTAATATTCTGAACTGATTAACATTAAATGTTCCATTGTTTTTCATTAACTTTCACACTTATTATCATACTGGTGTAAAAATTGAGATGACTGGTTAGAACAGAAAAGATTCGTTTTTAATTTTATATTATTAGCATTATTGTTATAATATACAAATACAATATATTAAATTAATTTAATCCCTTTTCCTCTCATGTTGTTTACTGTGTAGTATATTCTACCGTTTTTTTATTTATAGGGATAAAAGACTATGAGTGTTCATTGTGTTTTAAAAAATTTGCTCGTAATGAACATTACAACCGACATATGAATGATGTTCATAGTCGTAAGTTGTTTATAACTATGAAGACTTATAATGTTTTATGTTTCCTCATAATCTATCCGTATATTAACCTATACTCAAGAGTACTTTATTCTCAGAATAAATGGTTTAGAACCGAATAGCTAACAGACATATAAATAGTGTAGATTATTTCTATGATGTTGTTAGGAAGATTGGTTGGTAAACTCCTACAAGTATTCTATTCTAATATTGAAAGCGTACTCGAATATATAAATGCCATTTAATCCAAAATGAGTGTTCTAATGAACCCTTCAACTTCACTGTATTAATGTTGGTGAAGGAGAAAGAGAGAAAATATATATTGAGTAAAGAAATTGTATTCTTGAAAAAGATGCAAATAATGATCATAAGATGCTGGTTTAAATGTGGGGTTGATTTATCTAAAAAGCGACTATAACACTGTAAGAATGTTGACCGAAAAAAAGGAATCACAAGCAATAATTAAGATTTATTTAGTTGACAAGCTTTTACAATGTGAAAACCACAAGTTACAACACACAAGACAGTACTACACCGTTGTAAAGATACACAGAAAAACGTACATAACCGTTAATAATACTCAGACAAAAAAGACAAATCCAGGGAGCTTCTATTATTTACTTTTAATTTTAAAAGGGGAACTTTATCTAGGGAATGAATAGGTTATAACATATTCCAATATACTACGACAAATTTTTGTCCCACAAATAAACATAAAGAACCAACTGCCACTTTTTTCGACTAGTTTCACTGGCTGGATAGAATGATTGGTATAGCGATTACTAAATATTATGCGTTAAATGAGTTATACTAACAGGATTTTATATTTTGAGATTTTGCCTATCGTAAAATGGTCTTGGCTTTTATCAACAGTACAAGTTGATATGGTACAAACTGCAAACTAAATATTATAGCTGCTGAAAATCTTTCAAAGTCAACATTAGCTTTGTTTTACTAAAAACGAATTGATATATCTTCCAACATTCTTCTATGGTATCTAAAATGTTAGGCCCAGTATCTTGAAGTACAATTAAGCTTGATCACTACACTAATGATTCGGATCATGGTTTTCTAATCTCTTTGACCAGTTAATATTGGCCCACTTTATGAGACATAGATTCACAGGAACTACATTGTCGTTCTTATGTTATCACTGAAGAAATGTTTTCATTAGCCCTAATACTGTTAACTGTTATTAATAACTGAATACTTATACACCATGTAATTAAATTCTATTCATCATTTATTTATTTGCTTTTAACGGTATTACCTAAATCTATTGTATATTTATCGACCTAAACTCCGTGAATTAGTTTTGTTTTTGTTTTGATACTTTGGGATAATTACGTATATTTATGATGTATTTTTCTTTTTCACAATATAACTTTTACTTTCTATTTTCTCTTCCCTCTTTTTTTTTAAATAATTTAGTCACCAAAGGCTATCATTGCCGTCTGTGTAATCGAAGATTTAAACGAGATTCAGAGTTTTGTCATCACTTAAAAACTGCTCATCATGGTAACCTCTCTAAATTCACCATAAAACAACTTCATTTTCTTAAAAACCACTTTATCATTAATACTCTCATCGTTAAAATTATCGACATCTGTTATTTATGTATTCAAAAGAATACATTTAATATTGTTTGAATAGAAAAGTATCGATCCAGCATAAAAGGTTCTCTACTTTGATCATTGTGCACTTACTTACATACTTATGCCTGTTACCCCTCGTGGAGGAGCATAGGCCGCCCACCAGCATTCTCCATTCAACCCTGTCCTAAGCAATCCTTTCCAGTTGTTATTCATCCTTTTCATATCTGCCTCTATTTCTCGGCGTAATGTATTCTATCGCAGTCTTGAGGGAATTGATGCTTCGTGATTGATTCCAACCATTTAACATTGAAATATAATGCACCCGCTTTTGAGTCACTCAGACTAGTGACCGTAATGTAGTTCAATCGACAGGATTTTTTCAGCACTAAAGGGCTAGATGAAAATGACATTGGACACTACTCAATAATTAATTAGCGTTAAACATTTGTTTCTATATATGTCTATTAATCTGTTCAAAGAATTTTTAGAGCAATTTCCACTGTAATGTGGAAGTATAAAAGATATTTACAAAATGATATTTGTACTTCACACTTAAATTCTCTGCAATTAGCTAACAAAATGTATTTTTGAGATTTTAATATCATAGATAGTACACTTATACTATTATTTCGAAATTTTGACTCAGTTTATGCATTCGATTTTCCTTTAGTTTTTATTGGGTTCTAATCCATTCTAGTTAATTTTATCTGAATAACCCAGTAGTTTCATCAGCGTTCATACAAAATTTAGTTTACTAATTTTTGTAAGTCAGTCAAAACATCTGACTACCTTTCTATCTATTTATTTGCCGTATTCAATAATTTTCACTTCCTATTATTCTTAATTTCTCCTTGCCAAGTCCGTTTTTTTCCCTAGAAACCAACTCATTTTTCAACCTTCACCAAAAAGCACAAAGATTTATTTTTAACATAGTCTATAGTCCAGTAACGGCTAAGTAGTTAAACTGTTCAAATTTCAACATGTAAACCATAAGTTCGAATCGTGTTTCATGTACTTTGATTTGAAGAATTAAGTAGTATCATTAGCCCCATCCACCTAGAGTGTCTCAAATCCAAGTATATGAGTCTGTACTTGGTAAATAAGTGGAATAACTAAATAATAGTTTTTAGTTTTAAAGTGAAAAAATTTTTTGCTTTAATCTAAATTTTCTCATTTATTTTATCTTTTAACAATTAATATACATCACAGAACAATCTGGATTGTTTGCATCCGGTTCAGTTTTATTATTCAATGAATCCAAAAATACAACCAATCATAATAATGATCATTCAACTAGTAATCATCTTTCAGATAGTTGGTCAAATAATTATGAACAGAAACAACCATTGCAAATTGATCAAGTGGATTCGAACTCAATCAATGTTGTAAGTTCGAATGATTTTATAATTTATAGTTAATGGACTAAAATAACCAACATTGTACAGATTTTTATGAATTCCCAAAAATACAATAAGACTAGTAATCTACTCTGGAATGTTTAACATTCTTCTGTGAAGAAAGTAATTTTCCCATTTAAATACAATCAGGAATTTTAACACATCTAGTTCTAATGACCAAGATGTGTACATATGCTGTGAAATACATTAGTATATAGATATAAGTAAAATATAGAGATCAATTATCGTAGTAATTGTCAAAAGGCAAAAAGTTGATTATCTTGGAATACACTACATTGTTGGCTTTTCTTTTCTAGTAGATACTATTTATCCAATTCTTAACCTTTTTCAATCCATTAAGTCCCACTATTGGTTCGTGGTCTATGAGTGTTTATCAAATTGTATTTTTAAAAAATCATTTTTCCACTTTCTAATTGATTACTTCAGCGTTCTATGATGAAAACTGGTGCTTATTTTGACGTTATTTTTATTCATCATGTTAGACTAGTAAATATTAACAGGTTTCAACCGAAATCATCTCAACTATTTTTTCCTCTTCAATTATTTGTTTTTAATTACTAGTTGTTTCCAAATCAGCCATATTGTCTTTTTAAGCAGGATTCTGGTTGTTTAAACGCGTTACTTATGTCTGAAACATAATTTATCACTCCTTATATTCGTCATCCGAGCATTTAACTAATTTTTTAATTAATAACCATAATTTCATATTTCCGTTATCTATCTACTATTTTGTATAATACACAATTCTAATCAATAGGGAAAACCTTAATTGATATTTTTAGTTTTCATATATGTGAGGATAAAATTCATATTTTAATGGTCATGTCCTACCGTTTGCATATTGAGTAAGGCTAAACGTATCAGTGTAATCAGTTTTTCCCTAATATATGGTAGACAATAAGATATTGCTATTGCTGTTTTCCTGTACAGTTCATTCTAAAAACTATGTTTTTATTTAAACTGTTTTTCAGGCTGGACCAGGTTTATATGTTGAAGTAGAGTTTAATGCAAATAAAAACGAAGATGGGGAAAGTATGTTTTTGTCACTTTTCAACATTTTTGGCAATTTATTTAAGATGTTTATGTATATGAGAATCAAAGTTGATTCTTAGTAACCTGAAATCGTTTTTATGAACTTAATATCAACATGTACATAGCAATGAAATTAAATGCAATTTAGTGATTTGTTACATCCATATATCAATTTTGTGTTCCTGATTTCATATTAAATCCCCATTGAATACTGAATAAACCATGAACCAGTATTTTTAGAAGCTGTATGTTACGCGTAAAGTACTGTCAACGAACGATATCCGTGTACTCATACCGCTACTTATATATCGCTTTTACCCAAGATATTGATAGATGTAAAACCATTATTGAAAGTCCCTAAACTCGTCACTAAAGACATTTAAAGTGTATTATACGACTCAGTTCATTATTGTATAGCAGAAATTGAGCTGTACTTCTTGTGTCTGAGGCCTTGACGTACTAATTGGATACTCGGATTCATGTTGGTGGGATGGATTTCAACATATCGATCTTGATAATATAAAATCTAACAGGTTGGCACGTTTAAAATCCGAAGTTTCGAAAGAAGTCAGCAGGAAAACATAACAAGGAATTGGAATTAGTGCTACTTATAGTAGTAGTGGAAAATTAAGAAAAGAAACATAGAAACAGTTACCATCGAAATCAAGCAATTCATAATTGAATAATCTATTGCTCAATACTACAAAGAAAAAGATGTTGCTGTACTACCCCAATCGATTTTGAGCTAAATTATTTAAAATCTGCAAGTAATTGTTAAACATGGTTCGCAGACTCGAACCAAAGACACTTGGTATTCTATTCACTGCTCAGATTAACTTTCAAAGACTTCCTGGGACAAACCCATTCATCTTTTAGCATCTGTTATCTTTTCAATTTTCAACTCACAAATACCATAAATGTATGATTTTTATCATAATTTATCTACCCATTGTTCAGTTTCATTGAAATGATCAAACCAAATCTTAATCGTGATATTAGTAAAATAAGCATGATTTTAAGCTATTTAAAATACAATCGAAGTTTTGACTTAAACGAATACTATAGCTAATTAGCTGTGACGTTGAAAGAAAGGCTTCATGTATGGAGCGTTTTAATGAATAAACTATTATGTTATAGAACTCACTTATTTCCGGTTTTCTCTTGTATCTACATAAGATGGCAAATAATTTGGATTTCTCTTATATTTTGTTGGTAACCAGATCCTAAACCTTTTGAATGCACATTGTGCGGAAGATCATTTAAGCGACAGGATAAGTTAAGACGACATTATCAGGAAGTTCATGATGGTATGTTTTTTATTTTTATTATCCAACTAATAATTTTCTGGTAATAATTTTTCTGTCAAATTCTCTACATGCGTGAAGTGTTTGAATACCGTCGAATTGTAGTTGTTTTGAAAAGAATTTAGTTACCCCTTCATAGCGCTCGACAGAACCAAGGCGTACACATACATAAGTGTTGTAAAATACTTATTTCTTAAAAACCGACCACATCTGATTAAAAATAGTAACTTTTCAAACCGTTACTTTAAAGTTTTTAAATATATATTGAAACTTAGATTTCATTTTTAGTGGCTTATTCTCAAGGATTTATAAAATTACTTTACAACTACTTATCATACTCCTCATCGTCTCATTATCGCTAATAGTAGCAAATAAACTTCACATTGTTTAATAATTTTCTTAAATGTCAGTTGCTGTGATTTAAAATATTTAGGATGCTGGGTATCTAGATCCTGGATCTTTGTATCGGTTTACTCAGTAAACGATATTTAAATCAATCAAAACTAGGCGTGACCAAACCAGTACATAAAATCAGGTCAAATATTGCATTCCTTCTGTTATCGGCGCTATTATTACTTTGACTATTTTGCTAATCCTCTTGTTAATTTTAACTCGACTTGCTGACATTGTAGAACCGCTAAAACTACAACCAGTATTATTAATAGACGACTTTGAAACCTGTTTTAACTAACAGGCAATTCCATGTTAAACATAGTATTCGGGATGGGAGATAAATTTAACTAGAAATCAATATTTCATGTTGTTGATCGCTGAATTAGAAGTTACTTTGACGTGATGTATGATTCATGCAGTTTTCTAGGTTTTTATTCTTTCTTAGGATAGTTAATCCCCTTGTTTAAAAAATTCTAACTATTTTTACGTCACATTTTATACGCAGTAGGACTGTATAAATGAGGTTCTATTTCATTCTAATATGAATATTGTTTGTAGTATCAGACAACTTCATTTTATATGTACTTTTGTAAATAAACGTAGTGCGATAAAAGATAATCTCTTTATTTGTTTATTAACATATTAGTTTATCTTCTCACTTTAGCTGTACATTAGTTTTTCTTTGTCAATATCGCCGTCTTTCACTTATTAGGTATCAGAGAAGAGCATCAGTGTCCTGCATGTGAAAAAAAGTTTCATCGCAAATATAAATTAAATCGCCATATTTCTGAGGTTCATCGAGGTAAGGAGTTTTATTTGCTTTGTGGTACAATATTAGTAGATAGTTTAGTAACTTAAAAAACCATATGAAATGTTTAAAAAACAAAATGTCAGAAAACAAGTGTTTTCAATAGCTTTTTCTTCGGACTCTATAGATACAAATTCGGCAAGACCTTACTGTACCGGCGACCTTCTTAGAATTCATGGGTGGCCTTGAGATTAACCAATCAGTCGTAGCCAGTAGGAAAGCAACTTTCGTGTAAGAGCTTTAAAATGTAGAAGAACGATTGAAATACAGAGATTTAGGAGTTTTATAATCAATAATGAACTTATTGGTACTAGATACCGATAATTTAGGCTGGATGTCATAGTTTTGTAATCAGCATAGACCCTAATTCTTAGCTCTACATCTTTTAAAACTTAACCACTAGCCCAGAAACTCCTAAACCCCAGCTCCTAATCCTAAAACTCCTAGACCCTAACCCATAACCTCAAAACTACTTAATCCTAATTCTTTTCAACTGTCTGTCAACACTGATGCTTTTAACCTTAACCTTGGTTCCTAATCACAAAACTCCTTAACCTTATGTCCTATTTCTAAAACTCCTAAATCCTAACTTCTAACGCGAATACTCCTAACCCAGACATACTGATCTTAACGGTTCATTTCACAAGGAACACGTCATCTAATCTCTTCGAAAAACAAAATATAATGAAAAGTCATAAGTTTTGGCAAAAAGCTTTCCGGAACAGCGTTTTAAATTTGTACATCGGTTGGTCGCCAAAGACCATCGTTGTAGTATCGTTTTACCATAAATCCACCAATATTGTGTTACATCACTCAATTTATTAGGGTATCCATGTAAGCATTGCAGCGGAATTACTTGATATTATGAATAGAAAATAGTGAATTTCATGTTAATTAGGTCTCGAATACTAAAGTTGTATGTCACATGGAGAAAGACAAGAATAAGTGTTTTATGCCCCCTAAAAAAAGTCAGAATCCTAGTCATCAGTTTGTTAGATACTACCATGTTTAACGTTTTGTGAAGTAATTCATATATTTTTTATTTAAACACATAAATATTAGCGCAAATAGACACCATTCGTAATGTATGTTCAAGCCACTGATGTCGGTTTTTCAAGATGGTGACACCAATCGAATTATTTTCACTGTGCCCCTATATGCCCTGGTATGGCCGAGAGGGAGGAGAGTCAGCTCTCCAAATGCTCTCACATAGACACGTGCATACAACCACTAACAGGGAAATCCTGCTCACTGCCTTCTCGTGGCGGGGGTGTTTACGAAATTATGAGGTCGAAAAGCGAATGTCCAGAGCTTTAACCATGTTAGTGGACACGGAGAGTCCACCTAGAAGAGTTAGAAAACCCTGATTCCAAACCAATGGTGCACATGTGCTTCATTATCCTGAAGGGATAAATGACGTGTGAACCAATCGTTGGTCACCGGCTACCATAGGACTACATCTCCTGATGTTGCTCCACTACCTTGTGGATTAGACTTCAGGTTAAAAATTCCGGGTGTGGTTCCCCGAGAAAACCACCTGCTTCTGTTTGGGCACCTGGGAATTATCCCAGCCCTCACACAAATCGGATGATTTATGTGGTGCATATGTATTTGGTGCCTCTTTGTATCAATGTTTTTGTGTTTAAATAAATAAATTGTCACTGTACCCGAACACATGTTACTGAACCTCTGCATTATCAATATGGTTTTGTCAGCGAACTTAAGCAATTCCTCATAGAGAACGATAATCAAGCACAGAGATTCATTTAACATCTTTAACGCGAAGAGGTAAGGTTTCACAAGCATAATGGAAGACTGCTCTCACCGGCGCGTTGTAGATTCAGCCTTTTACAACCAGACTAATATCACAAAGGCGCCAAAGATGACGCAGATAGGCATAAGCCGCTCTAGTTTTCAATATACCTAAATTTATTTCCCTACTCACGCCACCACCAGAACTTATACAGCTTTTCAAATGCACGAAATCCTTCGCTTCTAACTGTTCACTACCAAAATTAATTTCAGACACATGTTCCTGTCAGCCTTGTGAACTAAACCAATCCTTGATACCACATTTGGTGTATCTTTGAACGATATCGTTCACAAGAATGAGTTTATTTTATAATAAGTATCAAACGGTGCTTTTTACCATATAACCATACAGTAGACGCATTAGAAATTGAAACTTACGAGATAAATAATCTTATTCCCTCTATTATACGAAGTAAATAGATAGTTAATGCACTCTGTGAATAGCATTTTACAGTCTACTTGTTTATCGATCGTAATTCATTCTAAAAATTTGGATGTATCTTTCGAAACCATAAACCTGTTTAGTAAATTGTTATCACGTTGTGAGGTAACCGTATTGCCTTTTGAAATGAAAAATGAGTTAGTTAATTTCAGTGCATTCATAATCATCATTTTTTAGTACTACTGATTACATATTATT
Source organism: Schistosoma mansoni (assembly GCF_000237925.1). Lineage (NCBI taxonomy): Eukaryota > Metazoa > Platyhelminthes > Trematoda > Strigeidida > Schistosomatidae > Schistosoma > Schistosoma mansoni. The sequence continues at coordinate 41,505,220 of NC_031495.1, read as the reverse complement.
AGCCTTTTGAAAACCGAATTTAAACACAATCATTCGTAAATTTTCTGTCATACGTAAAATTATGGCAAAATTAGCATAGTAAACTTTCTTACTTATATTAGATTTCCATAGATTACTGAAGTCATCAGGAATATAAAGTGTAAATCATTAGGAAAACAATTAAAGCTTTCTCTCTAATCCAATGTTAATCAGTAGTACGTTTTCATTGGTTTAAATTACTCCGCAAAATCTATTAATAATAATGAATAAAACATCCTTTTCAAATAGAGTTAAATGGTGGTTAAAAGTGGAATTCAAGACGCGCGTCTTTCTCTATTGATAACTTGTCGGCTCTGCTTAAGAAATACCTTTGACTTTATCGCAGAATCTAGGGTATACGCACATATGCTAAAAAACATTGATCAATTGCAGTCCTAAACGTTAATGGAAAGATTTAAACAATCAGTACAAATGAATTAAATAAAAAATGTCTGCTTTTATTATACAGACATCAAATTAAATTAATATACAACCTCTAATGAACGTCTTAGTTTATTCTATGATGTCAGTCAGCAGAAGTATTCAAATTGTAGGTTTATGCGATAAACAGGCGAAAAGTTTTCGTGTAGAATAATAGTATATCTGCTTACTGCAGTCTTTTTCTAGTATATGGAAAGACCCTGTTGGGTTCCTACATCATTTATCTTTTGTTATTGAGTGATATACTGATAAGGCTCAGTCTCTGTGCATCTTAAAATTAGATTTTCCGGTCATTTCCAAAATGTAACGAATTCTCATCTGATTTCTCATGAGTAATTTCACAGTAGTTGGTAGGTAGGTGCGTAAAAGTCATTAAGATTAAAATCATATTTGCAAAACTCTCAGAGACCGATATCAAATAGCTTAAACGTTTTGCTCAGCTTTCTGGTCCAAGCTTCAGACTTATAATCAAAAGTTAAAATTATTGAACGGCAACAAAAATATGTCAGCCTCTCTTTATAAAGTCTAACACTGTCCCGAAAGAATTCAATTTGATAGAGTTCAATTTTGTATCCTTTTTCTGCCCAATTTAACCTTGTCCCTGATCTCTTTTCAAGTTTCTTGAGGACTTAGGTAACATGTAAGTTGGATTACTCCCACTATTCCTACAAGACTAGGATATCGCACCACTCATGGTTGATCTACAACAGGTAGCTTAATCTAGGGTACCTGTTGAACTTGTGCAAATCCTACTAAATTTAGTATCGAACCTTTCCATAGTCTCGATTTTGTCTTTTATTTAGATGTTTATTGTGTTTAGAAAATAAATGTGTATGATTTAGCACGGTAGATATTTTATATCCAATAACAAAGCACCTTTTGTGATGAAGTGTTTATAAACTAGTGTTTGGGTCATCTGTTTTAGCTGGGAAGCCATTTTTATGTCCATACTGTCGTCGTGAGTTTGCAAGGGAATGGTCTTATCACCAACATCTACAAAAATATCATAATGGTAAGTATTGACTAATCTGCTTAGTAATTTCTCTATTTTTATCTATTACATCTTGTTTGACTTTATGTCACTGATCCTACTTTTCAGATTGTGTGAATTCTGCACCAGTAACTTGCATAGAAAATCTCGAGGGATAATACTGAATTTATTCCTTCCATTCAGTATTCTGTGTACATATTTCTATCTTAGCCTTATCTATTTGTTTTAATGGTCTAAACACTCCTGTAAATTAAAATCTTAATTATTGTTCTGTCACCTTAAACACGTTTTTCGACTTTTGTTATTCTCAGTGTGCTGAGTAACTGACTTGGCTTCTTGCTCTTATTAACCTAGCTACATGTTGTCTAAAATCATGTCATTTTAATGAATGAAATTTGCGCGTAATATACTTATCCTCAAAAAAAATGTTCATAGCTACTTTACGGAAATTTTTGTTCTCAGAATATTGAAGCAGACTCAAGTTTGACACTTTTTCTGTCAAAATATCTTTCCAATGACCTAATACCAATTTACAGGAATAGGAATTTATGTACAAGTTTGGAATTATTTGTGATTTTAACGTCGAATGAGACACCTCGGTTATGATGTTTTAATGATTTTCTGGGAAGTATCAAGACATTTATCTCTAAAAGTAATACAGTATGTGTGTGAAAGACAATATTAAACTCCGGAAAACGGGCACACCATACCAGAATGTGAATAGTGTCTTTCAAAGAATTTAGTTTGGTATATCACGTGTTATGATTCAAGCTCCCAGTTTTAATGTATTACGAAAATTCAGCAGATAAATGTTGTGGCAGATGAATTGACAAAGGACCTTTACCTTGAAATATCTCACTCTCTCAGTAGCTAGATACCTTTGTTTCTGCAATAAGTGTACACGTATCATTGGAAATGTCAAAGCATAGGCTCCTGTTAAATTCATTATTTTTCCTCAACAACACCTAAGGTCCTCAGCTAGTTTCCCCTTTATTCATTCTTTTCAGAATTCACATGTTTAACAGTATTATTTTTAGTTCAAAGTACATGATTAACTTTACTGAAGTTTAGGCTTCCTGGGTACTAGAGTAATATTCTTTCTCTGAAGTCAATAAAAATAAGGTAGTCCAAGTGTCATTGTGAGGTATGTAAGGAGTAACATTATGTTGCCATTGAGAAAATGATAAGATTTTTTAAAATAATGCAGGTCCATTGATATCACGTTTTTTCACCAAATTAATGAAATAATATAATAAGGGTACATAATGACAGGAAAAAAAGCACTTGTAAGCCTATTCAAAATGTGTGAACAGCTCGTATTTCATATTACCAAGGATTTACGTTACGAAGGTTTATTACTTTCACTTGACTTTAAAACTGACCGAGCAAGCATTGGTAACCAACCTTTCCCCTAGAAAAGCTTAATAGCCCCTCAAACTTGATAATGTTAACAGACACTTCGTGGAAAGCATCGGAAAAGCCATCTTCAAATGACGTATTGAGACATTTCTCCAATCCTTTATTTATACTCTCCCTGCGTTTGTTGTAAATTTACTTTAGCCTTTGACCAAACATACTATCCATTGATCTTATAATCATCTCGGTGTTCGGCGAATAGTAAACCCAAAGACAAATGTCATGCTAGTTGGCGCTGTTACAGTCGGATAGTACGTAATAAACCAGGTGAAGGTATGCTTTTAAACATTTACACCTATCTAGTATCTTATTGTGAGGTTTTCCTACTTCAACATCCTCTTGAGATACGTTTGCCAACTCTGATCATTTTCCAATTGTCATTTTGCATCCACACCAGTTCCATATTTCTCCTTCACTTCGATTATTTTAGTGTCTAAGACATCGATATACGGCATATTACGTGCTTCATAATAATGCCTTTAAAATATAATAAAACACGCCTTTTATGTTTGTGTGATGTAATCCTAAAGTGGTGATAATTCTACAAAATCAGTGATGAAACCTAATTTTCTTATGGTTGAGGACAGTTTTCGAAGATCTTCGGTGTGTATAAATACCTGTGAGTCTGCTGTTTCGGCTGTACATTTCAGAACTAAATACCATGGAAGTTTATATGGTTGGATATTAGTAATTAGGTTATCACGTGAATGACGTGTGCTATGTTCCCAGTATCTTCTCCAGTGAATATTCCTTTACATCCTAAGTGAAGTTTATTCGGCTGATTATCCTCCATTTGAGGTAGTTTTCATATAAATGATGAACTAGGTTCGAAAATTCATCGACTTTAATTTTTGCTGGTTGTGGTAATGTGTAGAGATTCATAAACGTTAACAATAGTATTTAAAATGCCATTCCGTAGCTTTACGCGAGTATTTACACAACTGGTTACTCCCTGAGATGGCAGCTAGCGTTAGCACTCGTACGCTTTCCAGAATAAAATGACAGAATTTAAAAGATCACAAAAAAAGACTTCAGAACGAGGTTCCCGCTTCCAGTATGAGACAACCTGCTAGTGGGAATTATTTACAAGACTGAAGTTGATATTCATCCCGACATAAGTCTTGTCATCGGTGTTGAACGAAGTAGAAGTCCAAAAGACGAGAGATTTCATAACTGGGAGAAGAGCGTGAACTTCCGATTGTCAAAGTTTAGGCTCAAACGATAACGAAACCACTATGTATTGGGAGATAAGCCACTAAATGGGACTAATGGTTTGTTACTCCTATTTTAGTAATCTGTAGTGACTTACTAATATGACGAGAAGGCGATTGGTGTGAAGGAAACAATCATTGTTGTAACCAAGTGTGCCAGTGATTGTTTTACTGTACCAAAAACAATTTTCCTCCCGTTGTACATCTTGCTTGCACGAACGCGCTTACGCTCCATCGTTTTGCTTGTACTCTTTGGCACGTCTCGGTATTCTTTCGATACCACGAATCGCCAACAAATATATTTTATTTAGATCATTAACAGCCTTCTGGTTTTTGGCCTACCGAGGGATCCAAGTAGATATCTGTCACGTAATCTTATTGTAGTGGTGATCATAGTCAATCGCTATCTACAAGTCTATCAAACGAAATGAGGAGGTTTTGTAACATTTTCGATGCAGAAAGTCCTGATGGTGTTAAAATCTGAAAAACGCTGTTGACGTCAGAGTTAAATGACAATGAAACCTGGCTGATGGGTTTTCCAATCAGCAGAAGTGATGCAGTAGACAATGGGGACGGTGTTATAGTCCTACACTGAGGCTACCTACACTGAGTGGTACATATTTCAGAAACATTTGAATTATTTGGATGATAGCTGAGACTTAGAAAGCAAGATACCGGTTTGCCTGTACCATACAGTGCTTCGGAACATGAGGCAAATGATTTCTTTACAAAGTACAATTATGGTCAAATAGGTGTAAAGAACTCATATTATATGATTTAAATGCAGTCTCTGTGGGCTGAGCCCCAACTAAAAACAGAGTTATCGATAAGTTCAACTGTTGTTTGCAAGCATTACACAACTGAATCCCCTTTTGGTGTCGTTGGGCAACTGATTTCTTGCTGTCTTGGCTCTGATTCACGGAAGCACCGCTTTTCCCAATCGACCATTGTTCAACTACTAAACAAAACAGTCACGCGGTTAGTATGTTTAGGCGTAATACCATTGTAGTGAACGAACCCTCAGATGGGGACAACTAATTCATTTTTAATACGAAATCATAGAATATCTTGGTAAAATATGAGAACCACACATCTAATACTTCATTTGCAAGTTCCTATCATTTCCTCAACATTTCGTATGGTTCTCCCAGTTCACAATTTTTTTCTGCTCTCCCATTCTCTTCAACTCGATCCTCTTAGCCTTATGCCGTCAGGTTTTCAACTTCTGATTGGTTTCAGATACTAATGTCTGTCAGCACAAGTAGCACACTATCACGGTTTGACAGACATACCCGCCTAAGTGTATGTTAAGCTGTCACGATGGTAATCAACACGGCTTCCTTCAAAGACTGACCGATAAAATCAGAAACATAATGGCAGGAGTTAGTTCTGAAGTCTATGTGGTTTGGCAGTTCAGTCGCGACAAAAATTCATCCTAGGATTGACAATGGAATTTGTTGCTTATTTACGAAGAAAAGTCTCGAAACATCTGGTGCAACAGAACATAACGCGTCGATTTGAAATATATCCATATGAACCTCTCAGTAGATATATCGCAGTTCAAGCAGTGTCATAAAACTAGTAATGTTTTGTAGATGCCAACCAGAACGAATTAAGAGCAGGGAGTTTTCGAAACAGAAAAATCAACAGAATCGACTGACTCACATTCATATCATTCATAATAATCTCAATTTTGCATATCATCCGCATTTACGACCAAATTTAGAGTGTTACTTAGCAGATGCGCATTACCAGTAGATATAACTTATTAGATAGCTGTAACAGCCTGAAGAATGCTTCTCTGTGTACTATCTGACTGCAAAAGAGATATAAACACTAGTTAGATAACAGGAATTGGTTATACGTAATGTAAATCAACATCGGTAAGGTCCCGCGCAGTTGACTCTTCTGAAGCTGGGAAGCTCGAAAATCTCCAGGCATCTGCCCAGATTTATTTAGCACTTCCTAGTTTTTCACTGACTAGGAGGAAAAATTGATTATGAAGTTAAAATTTAGAAACCAGCAGCAAGTTCGTAAGTTTAGATTTACTGTTGCCCGATACCCAAACAACGAACTTTCACGTATCACTAAGCCTGCAGCATTACTTAAATCGATTATGTTGAAATGTGCCGAGAAATGACAGAATGATAATGCAAACTGATTACAGACTGAACCCGATGCTCTAGTGTGCTGGTCTAAATTATCGTTAGTGACTAATAAAATTGTTTAGTGAGCCTTCAAGCGCATCGGACTAGCAGATAGCACTATCTACATCAAAGATATGACAATGTATTTTATTCTGACGGTTGGTAAATAATGTCAGATCTGTAGGTATTGCAAATTATGGTCTGTTCTCGAATAACAATGCCCTTGTTTATTATGTAGACGGCATCGAGTCGCAGTTGACTATGATCACCACTACAATAAGATTACGTGACAGATATCTACTTGGATCCCTCGGTAGGCCAAAAACCAGAAGGCTGTTAATGGTCTAAATAAAATATATTTGTTGGCGATTCGTGGTATCGAAAGAATACCGAGACGTGCCAAAGAGTACAAGCAAAACGATGGAGCGTAAGCGCGTTCGTGCAAGCAAGATGTACAACGGGAGGAAAATTGTTTTTGGTACAGTAAAACAATCACTGGCACACTTGGTTACAACAATGGTTGCTTCCAATATACCAATCGCTTGATTGGGTGCCTACTCGAGTCAGACGGGATTGACGTGTTGAACCAGCTAACTTTGAAGTCACACCTCGTGGTCAGCACCTACCGTGAGTTACCCCTTCGACGTATAAAATACTATGGCTGCTTTGATGATCGTACTACACGAAGGACTTTATTACGGAAACTTATTGGTAAGAATCAGTACAAAGAAGATAGATAGGTCACCATCGCATGCGCCAGTCTATGCTATACGATCAACTGATATGTGCTGGTTGTCCTTGACTTTGACGGAAATCGGTAATCTGTTCCACATATTCAGTGACCCAACTGTAGGATGTTATGGCTAGGGCTCAGTGACATTTGAATGAACCGACAATACTCGTACACCAGATTCAACGGCCTACGGAATTGGTAACAAACATGTTGGGAATAGTGGAGCGCTGGAGGTCTCCAAACGATTATTATGAATCCTCCGGGTATTGCCGAGCTGTAAGACAAATGGAAAGGAGGTGGCAGAAACTGGCCGGGAAACAGCGAGTATTAAAAAGTTATCAGAACGTCAGCTGGAAGTCAAGCAATTAACCATTGAAATAATATATTAAAAAAACTTTTAAAATTATATCAGGTCGCGTTGATATAGATAGCTTACACAAGTGATTGATTTTCTCAGTTGAGAAATGTTAAGTTGGCCGCAATAGTAATTATGTCACAGTAATAGTACGATAAGTGTGTTATCAATCGATGCCGATGTTGGCGCTGCCATCGGTTTAAAGTAGAAAGTCAGACAGTATCGTTGACAACTACTGCTCGTAAGTGTCGAATTTTAGTCATTTATATATGCATGTTTGTTAAGTCAACCGAATAATATCGATAAAAACATAAGAAACTAAGAGTGTCACTCCAGACTCATGTGAATGATACCAGTGAAAAACGCTGTCAGTGTTGGGATAGAAGCGACAATATCGCTTTCAGTTTGTAGGGGATTCGCTCGACTGCGTAAATTGATGATTCGTGCGAATGATAGTCTAGTGAGGCAACCAATTGAACTGGACAGGTTTTAAATCGTCGAGCAGTTGAATAGCCGATTGATATACCTAAATTATCTGTTAGATAACAGCCACGTGGAAACAATACTTTATAAAATAAAGTACGACGTCGAAGATGAATAACTACAATAGTTCGGGTGTTATAACGTCACATCGAAATAACATCGTCCCTACGTATACTGACAAATGCACTAAACTTTCGTTAAGGTATTGTCAGTGTAACAGTTGGACGTGTGAATAAAAACATAAATGAAGACTATGGTTAGGTTCGTGGAGAATTTCAGAGGTCGTTTAGATATTTTCTAAACCATTTTCCATGAGAATAAACCAAAAACGGAATTAAAATGACTTTCGTGGAATAAAGAAGTCGGGTCATGATTTGCCGTGTGAGATAACAGAAAATACAAAGCTTACTGTAAACATTAGTAAAACTGGTGACTATCAATGTAGAAAAAAGTTCAGAAGGTCCATACAACTCAGGGTGATTCCATGCACTTTGAAGCGTGGTAAAGTAGACCTCTGTTTCGTCCTGTTACAGAATCGATATAAGGGTACGATATATAATATTATAAATACTAAAAAACAATTCTGTTCTAGGCATTTTCTCTGCTTTTTCTAAAACTAGTGCATGAAATGTCAAAAAACATAACACACGAACTCAAACTTCAAGAAAGAAAATCCTATTGTTATAAAGGTTATTAACTCTTTTAACCTGTTGTCAAGTAAAATGATGCTTTGAGATATAGGTGACTTGTTGAACGGTAAATTAAATATACAAAGGACATGGTTTAAAAAGGGTCACCATAAGCTCAATACTATATTTTCGAAGCATTATTCTCATATTGTCATCACGGTCGAGTGATCTATAAATACTCATCTCGGTGCCTCATCTTCTTATATTTATAGTCTTTCTCAATATCAGAAATGTGGATCTAGCAAAAAACTTAATAGCTAATTTCGATCTAAACGTTTTATTTTGAAACCTCGGGATTCTGAGGCGTAAATTTGCTCAGTGCGGTACACTGTATGGTAACCTACTTTCCTGTCAAAGTACATCAAAACGTCGGTAGGCACAGGTGGAAGAAAAGTCATAAAGCTTGGTTTTAAATTCTGTTGTCATTTAAGTTTCATTGATATATACTAGCTTCTGGTTTCTTATGTTCGATAATCGATAACAGAGCGTATAAGACCAAGCAATCTCACTCTACTCATTTTTCGTCACCTATTTATCAAGTTTCGCTTCTCAGATAAGTGTATTTCAGCCTTCCTACCTTTCCAGCCAATTATATTCCAGTTACATGTGCTTTTGACCAATATACCAACCATAGTGTGTGAATATCAGATGATTGTACATATAATAATGAAGTGAAAAATCATATATCGTACGTTCTGGTTTCACTCCTTTTTGAACCATACTGTGTTCAGTCTTCTCTTGCGTACATACTGTAACAAATTGGGCTACATGTTTGCCAGCTTCTATGTTGTTTTTGTTAGATTAACTAAGTAGCCATATATATACCCTCCTTTTCGTCTTTTTTAATACATCGGTAATTGGGGAGTCAAATATTAAGTAGTGGTTCTATTTAAAGCAACAAAATAATTATCCGACGGTTGTGTGTAAAAATTTGTTTGCTATTAGCTGAACATTCATCTGTCTCTGTTTCGAATCTTTAAGACAACAGAAAACGGACTAAAGTGGTATTGAAAGGTCTTATGGCCAAAAATTCAGATTGCTCAATCATCAAACTAAATTGGTCACATGAAAACGTCGGATATCGGATATTTTATAACTTAACACCATAGCAGCACTGAAGTTATTGTGTCAACATGAACCTCCGGTGTTTTACTGCAGGCCAAACGACTGTCTCACGTTTTTATTAGTACTGCAACAACTATACGAATCGACGCTTTCGACTTTTAATTGTTACTTACGAAATTGAGAGGACGAAAAGCGAATGTCCGGCGTTTTAACCGGGTTGGTGGACACGGAAAGTCCACCTAATGGAGTTGGAAAACCCTGATTCCAAACCAATAATGCACATGAGCTCCAGTCTCCTGAGGGAACAAATGGCGTATTAATCAATTGTTGGTCACCGGCTATCATGGGAGGTCAGTCTATGACATGGTGTCGTGATATGAAAGGAAACTGCAGAGGGCTGGCTTCTGTTAGTCCTTCACGACTCCCTGGCTAGGGTCCAAGAGATGGTGCAACACAGTGGCTACAGACGTTATCAGATATGGCTCAGAATAGAAGTCAGTAGCAATCCTGCTGTAACCTTTTACTTTCTTCATAAAGAGTAGTCATAACTTCCTAAACTGAAATAGTTCTTCTGGTTGTACATTTCAGTTTCCCCCATCATTACTATATATATACTCATCTTACCCGTTTGTGTGGCGCATATATCATGGGACTGTATCTTCTTACGATGCTCCACTGCCTTGTGGATCAGATCTTTAGGTCAAAGACTCCGGGTGTGGCCCCCTAAAAAAACCACCTGCTTCTGTTCGGGCACCCGGGTAGTATCATAGCCCTCCTACAAATCAAATGAGATTTGTGTGGCGCATATATATCAACAACAAGATGAACACCAAATTCATAGAAGTAGTTACTTCAATGGTTGTAATATATAAAAGAAAAATTGAATATAAGTATATAATACAGGAATTAGAAATTAGTTGGTAGAAAGAAAGGTATAAAGCAACTTTAATTGCACGGTTTAAGAGAAAACAGAGAGTGTATACACCTAAGCCATTGTGATCGATTCTGAGCCATGTCACACAGTCTCCAACCATTGGTTACGATAGCCATGCGAACCCCAACCAAGCAGTCTGCATCTGCCAACATGGCTCAGACTAGAAGTTAGTAACTTCAATGACTAATGCCACGTTTTGGTTTGTCCACTCCTAACTCTCTTCCAACCATCCCCAATACTAGTCAGCATTGCACGTCGTGGTAATTGGTGTTCAGGCATACGTAACACGTCGTCCAACCATCTCAGATGATGAAGATTTACAACCTCATCAACTGATTTACCATCATTCCCTAATACCCTGTGTCTAATCTCACTATTACTTCCCCAGTGATCCCAGCAAATGCGAGCAATATTTCTAAGACATCTGTGGTCAAATACTAGTAACTTACAGATATCTTCTACTCTTAATGGCCACGTTTTGCAGCCGTAAAGTAGAACAGAGCAAACTGCTGCGCAGTATACTCGTCTCTTAATTGAGAGAAGGATATCTCGTCTTCGCTATAGATGACATTGTCATAACTTATGCCGCCTGGATGCCCTGTTAATGTATAACGTGATAATACCATTAATTAGAGAGCAGTGAATTATCGATCGGACCAATGACACACGAAACCCGTAAGAGCAGTCTAGAGTACCTATCGGTCCTGCCCTCTGCTTAGCCTAGTCAGTTAAGTCCAGAACACCAATAACAGTTTCTCCAATATGAATAATTTATTTCAAGTATACTGGGTTTATATACCAAATAGACAGACCACATCATACCATAAAATAGGAAAACAACATTTGTACAAGATTTAGCTGTAGGTGTGAATAAGGGAGATATTAATTAATGATAGACAGGGCATAAGTCAAAATGATGCCCATAATGAGAGAGACATGAATATGAATAGTTTAGTTATGTAACAATTATACGATTAAAATATGTGTATAGTATTGGTTCATAAATGGATCCCAAAGTTACTATCCACTATTCTTATTGGGACATAACAGATGTAAGTTAACGAAAACCAAATGAGCTTTCTAAAACTGTGTAGAGATTTCGTCAGACACCAATCCAATAGGGCTGATCAGACTTCCAAGATAAGTGAAGTTGTCGACGCGTCCGACTACTTCACTCCCTATCCTTAGTTCAGGTTTTGACGCAGGCCAGTCCTGAGGCAGCAACTTGTATTTAGAGGAGGAAAAACGCATTCCAAACATCCTGGTATTGTTGCTCAGTGCTACCAAAACACTGTATTTTATCAGCGTCTTCACCAAACAGGACTATGTCATCTGCGTGTTCTAAGTCGATTAGTGGACCCCCTGGTAGGAGGTCAATTCCTAAAAATTCAGTCGAAGAGAGTTATTTCCAGCAGTAGGTCTATGATGAAGTTGAACGAAAATGGAGATAGTGGACAACCTTTCGGACAGCACTTAAGGTTGTAAAACCAAATGACAGTTCACTAGAAGCTCTGATTCGACTAGTAGTGTTCAAGTAAAGATCCTTCACAAGGTTTATGTACTTCTGAGGTACACCTTTCAATGACAGACACTGCCACAGAACCTCTCGGTCTACAGAGTCAAATGGTGCTTTTAAGTCAAGAAGAACTATCATTGTTTGACGCCGATAAGCATGTCTGTGTTCTAAGATATGATGAATGGTGAATATGTGGTCGATGCAGCCACGATCAGGTCTGAAGCCAGCTTGATTTTCTCGTGTTTGCAGTTCACGAGTCTTAGTTAGGTGCCCGATAATTATTGAGGCTAGTATTTTATATACTATATTAGTCAAACTAATCCCTCTATGGTTATCACAGGACAACCAGAGATCGTTACCAGTTAGATGGGATTACGTCTAACTCCCAGATTTTGGCTAAATTATTAGTCAACCTATTCGCTAAAATTTGACCACCATATTTAAAGACATTTGGAACCAATCTATCTGGACCAGCTGTTCTTCCTCGTTTCAGATTAGCTACGGCCTTTTGAGCTTCAGACTGCTTTATGGATTTCCCTAGCATTTATTCTCTCAGTTTCCTACTACTGTTGCCATTTATGTATTTTATCGCTTTCCCTTCCCTGCGGTAATTAATGGGTAAATGGTAATATATACACCCATGCATTGGATTCAACTTCGGTTGTATCTTATTTATTAAATGTGTAGGTAGTGACGTAGTTGTATTTGTCCCATAGTATTTCTAATTGATAGGTTATAATGCCCATTTGTGCGTGACACTAAGTATATTGATTTTCACGCTTTGATTTTCTGATTAGTTCTTTTTAATGATACCCTCGTCCGTTAAAGTCGCTTTCATGAACTACCTTAAATTTTAACTCACAACAATTAACGTTGTTATGAACAAATCATCGTTAAAAGTAGTATAGTTCACTCACTCAACTCTTCTCTTTTTTCCTTGCAGATGTCAGAAACTCCCGACAGATTGATTAGTCTTGAGGAGTTGGAAACTATGTTTAAGGACAGGTATACGGACAAGGATGTTAACTATCAAAAGTATTTGTCGAATGCCAATGTGCCACCTCCTATCATACCTCACTGGGGTACTCTTGTTTGCTATTAAGTTAAAACGAATTCTAGATGAAATAAATCGAGAAAGATTCAATCATCGGAGTCAGAGAAACGTAAGTTTTATTCGCTTGTCGATTTGATTCATTTGTGTTGTAGAATAACTACAGATTCCAAAGAAATAATTTCCGACGCAACAGTTTGGATTAATTCGATTCATTATCAGATTACAAGACTTGAGAGTAGTTTTTATGTGAATAAACTTTTGTACAAACTTCTGCTTTATATCAACTTGGAAAGTGTCACTACTGTGACTGGGAAACGGAAAAATTTAATACGTGCCATGAAAGGTTTAAAATTGGTATTTTGGAAGTTTTTAAGGATTGTCTTGTTGATTTAAATGGACGGTTCTACATTCCTTGGAATTTCACTGGTTATTTTGGAAGTGCTTACCATCATATTGTGTCATTTAAAAAAGTTATTGTCGGCCACTTACTGGTTCCAAGTACTTTTTTACTACGTGCATTGATACATTGAAAAGTAGAACATTATAGTTAATAAACTTCTGATTGTCCATATCTGGCATTTTAGTTCCCCTATCTTCAAACAAAGACATGAACATGTCATCTGGTTATTCGTCAGAATATATATGATATTCTAAGTATCAATGCCAAGGTTGGACTTGATAGTTTTTGACTCACAAATTAATACGGTGACATGTCATACAAATTCTCCTTGACCAAAAATAACCTGACATTAAAATATTCGGACCTATTATGACTTGGATTGTACTAAGAATATTCCACATTGTTTCCTTTTTACTATTTAAACTTGTGTTAATTTTATTTCGGTTATTTATTTATTCTAAAGAAGTGGCTTACATTAAGTCGCGAAACTTCAAAAATACAATTTTATACTCATTGGGATATCACAAAAAATACGTTTATTATATATATTATTTTCATCTAGTTTTGAAGTAACCTTATTAATCGTTTCCAAGCTTGTGAAAATATCAATGTAGATGAAATGTTTTATCTCACATGTCAATTTAAACCATATGCAAATTGGATAACTTGTTTCATTTAATCTCATCAATGTACAAGTACAAATAAAAAGTATATTAAGTTATTTAAACGTTTTTACTGGACGTAATTGTTATCTTGACTATAATTTAGTTTTGAATCAATGTTACATAATAGGAAAATAGGTCAATGATTAGAAAAATATAGACACTGAGATAACATTCATAGAAATTATAAGATTACGTAATAAGAAGTGTTTAGATAATTGGAAGCGAATATTAGAAAAATTATAAGTAAATAATTGATAGGGGGGTGAAGAAAAATAAACGAAGAAAGAGTATGGAAAATAAGTTATTTATTAAGGCCAAGGGAGAGATAAGGGTGTTACAAATTTCCTATGAACACAAAGACTTGGGTTGTTGGATCGAATTCCTATAGCTTCTGCTATGTGTAGGAGACGAGATCGAACCCCATAAGGAAAAGTAGTAGGAATACGGTAAATAACTTTAAAAGACTGGTTTCTGTCAACTTCATGACCGCTATCAATCAAGTGTGAAAGAATCGAGCTCCGTATCGACTTGACCATACCTTTTCCTAACCACGAAGGGAGGTGTTCACTAACTCTTTGGTTCAATTGTCTGGTAGTGCGCCCAATATAGCTTTCTCCACAGGAGCAGCTGAATTTATAGATACACATAGAAGTGGCGTAACCAGGCAACTTATCCTTTAGTTGGGGAATCACCATAGATCGTGTCGAGTAAGAAAGAAAGAGATCGGCAGCATTAAACGTTCTCTTAACTGCTTTAGTCAGTCTATCCCGTAGTACATCATCAGCTAAATCGCCGTTGAATTGTAGTTTCAGGAAGAGTGGTTTCTTCGCGGCTGTTGATATCTTTACTTTCTTATTTGTTGAATGTAAATGTTTATTCAGGAATCCTTGTGGATAACCCCTTTCAATCAACATATTATGGATAACCTCTAGCTCATTGTTGATAGAATCGACTGAGCAAATCTTCCTAGCTCTATTTGCCAGACATTTGACTAGGTTCCTTTTATAGTAAATAGGTACGAAGCTTAAGAAGTGCGTGTACTGGCTAGATGAAGAGCTTTTCCTAAACAAACTTCTACTGATGGAACCGTTCGCTTTTTTTATTAACAATACGTCAAGGAAATTTAATTTATTATCTATTTCCTCTTCACATGTGAATTTAATAGCTTGATGTTTATTATTAAACTGTTCGAGTAGTTCGACTTTGCCTATGTCCTGATCCACGATAATAAAAGTGTCATCAACGTAATGATTATAACTTAAATTATGAACATGGTGTGATAACATCTTTGAGCGGTCCATTCTCTAGTTTCGCAAGAAAAAAGTCCGCTAGGATAGGACCTAGAGGTGAACCCATCGCTATACCATCAATTTGTCTATAATATGTGTTATTCAAGAAGCCATTGTGTCACATCCCATTGTGTATACCAATTTACATGTATGTGCGGAAACACGTACATAGGGAGGAGCAATCGTGATTTGCAAATAAGGGTGGCGGAACACATACCTAAATGGCTACAGAACCAAATGAATTCGAATGGTCAAATAAGATCACAGGATAGACAAACATCTTCCTCTATTGCGAAACATTTAGTTGAAACTGGTCATAAGGTTGACATCAAATCAGCATTTGTAGTGTTGTACAAAAGCCTTCAAGGACGTATACTAAGGTTTATTGAAGCCTTGGCTATACGGAAATTGAAACCCCCTTTATGTGTTCAAAAACAATTTGTTCTTACCCTTAACCTACCCTGGTAATGCTTATTTATTATCCAGAGTAGTCATCACATTGTTTTTGTGTACTTTATTTATTTTCTTACCTTAACCTGTCTAGTTGACCTTTTAATTTTCATATATAAACGTTCTTAACAAGTATATGTGTGATCAGATTGTTCGAAATGTATTGCGCTAATATATCACATAATTCTGATAAACTTCGCCTTCTCATTGCATTATCGAAATAAAGCTCTTGTTATTTTAAGGCGAATAACTCGTCATTATCGTTATCAGGAATTACTCCTATCTTATCATAAATACCCCGTTTAGGCTGCTGCGGCGATTGTCAGTTATAATTTTGTCTTAAGTCACCCCCAATTGATGCTCTGTTACCGCTACGTGAAACTTGGAAATTCGAGGTATACTACTCACAGGTGTTAATCAGTAGTACTTTTGGAATGGCAGTTTAATCGCCAAGTTGATACTACTTTACAGACTATTGCAGTTGGATCCCATGAATATTTCTTTTGTTAAAAATTATTTCATCATACCTTTATTGATCTACCGAACTTGACATTTTTTACTTTAATTATTTGGCCGTCTTTGATTTTTTTCACAAATTTGTCGTTTGGGCCAAATATATGTAGTCAAAGATAAGGAATTTTCAACCCACATCAGTACTCATAATGTCGAAAATGTTGTAAATGGCTTTCGTTCCATTCGTTGACCTATAGGTTAATAATATGTCAGCTATTCACCGAAATTCCGGATACTAATGTCTTTGAAATTTCCCCTGTTTATGGTTTTCACACTATGGTTATCACACTATTTTCTGTCTATAATTTTTAATATGATATTAGGGGTAATATCCTGTGACGTTTATCATCCGATTGGTTTTCGAGATGGGATAGAAATGAATACTGACCGATTCTTCTAATGTAGCGATCCTCGATGTTATCACAGTTTATTTTCCAAAACTAATATTCAGCTAGTTTTCGATTGTTCCAGTCTTGAGTTTCGTAAATGACAGAATGCAAAGATTTAATAGTTTTGTTAGCTGATTTAGTTCCGGATTTCCTCTATAGTCTACTTGTAACCCGTAAGTAATAGCAGTGCTGAATAAAATAAGCTCTAACTCAGCGTTATTAGGCCTCCTCTTCACCATACATTAATCTACTCATCATACGAAACAATTTACGATGGGAAAATGATAAGCCATTTAGAGGACATTAATTTTGATGTTGGTTTGTTCTCTGAGCTGGATGGTTTGGTCATTGTTTATTTCTTTGTTTTGGTTGTATCTCCTATTGGTTTGATTTAAGGTCAATAAGAACCAATCAACATCGAGGTGCAGAGGACAAGCTGTGAATCACATGTGGAGAAATTCAAACACTTCACTTCTACCCGAAGTTTGTGCTGATGATGTCGTTCAGAAGGACGATGAAAGCTCCACGACCAAACCATCCAGCTCAGAGAACAAACCAACATCAAAATCACCCACCTGAGCTACAAATCTTCTCCACCATCTCAGAGGACATTAATATTTCTTTCATTTATAACTTCATTAGTATAAAATGGATTCTTACTATTCCCATATGGTAGGATACATTTTTCATGTTTTTACTTGTTTACAATGTCATTTAATCAAACCAACGCTACTTCAGTATGAATCAAATAATTTTTGTAGACTATAAGTTAGGTGATTCAGTTCCCCAGTTTCCACTGACTTTTTAGACAACAGCACAGATGCCAAAGGTTATTATACCATTCAAATCAATAATAATAACGAAAGAAATAACATATGCAATAGGAATAAGCGAGAGAACAATTTCTGTTTGTGTCTTATGTGAAAAATCTATATATGTTTTAAGACATGACAGTATATTTCACTGTAGGCAAACCCAGAAATAAAGGATAATGATTCATCCAGACTAGTGTCTATATCGTAGTTAATGTGTTTGTTTATTACTCCACTTCATCACATGTATTCAAATTGAATCAAAAAATATTTGGTTGATAATCTGTCTCTAATCAAGTAAATGATTTATGAATATTTTCCTATGGTGAATAAACGTCACTTGAAAGGCCATTGAAGACCAAGGAACACTAGGCAAATATTTCATTCTAGTCTCAAGATCACTCGTAGTTTGCACCCGAAAGCCTATGATTGATCTAACTCATGATCTTCCGATTTCACAGTGCGGGACGATACCTTTAAGCCACCTTTTAAAATATACTGGTCAATATGATTAGAGAAACTTGGAGCCTAAAGTAATTGATTCATTTTTCACTAAAAACCTCAGGATCACAATTACTTGCTGAAAATCATTACCATCCATAAATTACACTTGAAAAAAGATTGCTTACGAATATTAGGTCAAAGCTAGAGTAAACAATTATCAACGCAGTTACTAAGCCTATTAAAAACCTTTTCCACGAAAATAGTTCCAATCCATTTATTTGTTCATTATCAAACAGGCACCTTAGTCAAGATCTAAATATGATTATGAAAACCAACAATCAATTTAAGAACATTCATAAATTTTAACAAAACTTCAGTTTATTTCAGCATTCTTTTTTCAACATCTTGTTAAACAAAAAGAATAGTTATTTTATAAAATAAATGGACACATTTGTACATCTATGATAAATTCTATCTTAATCAATAATAATTATTCGTAAAATAGATATGAAAAATGTTCATCTTTCTTTGAATACTTCATAAAGTTATTTTACATGGTAAACATTTAAAGAAAATCATTAACATAGATGAATTCATATTAATCTTACTAAAGTTTTAGTTATTGATTTATTAGTTTATAAAGAAGGAATAGCATGACTTTTTCTGTGTTTCACGACGCTTTTCAACAAGTCATAAATTAGTTATTGGTTACTTATTATTGATTACTAATTCCACTATTATTGCTCTTTCTTTCAGTATTATTGGTTTAAAGTTTGTGTTGATGATATTGTCCGAAAAGACAATATAAACTGTAAATTATCAACAAATTTGTATGTGTGTTTATGTATGTAGAAGAAGTACAATTGACGAGACATGGGCATGCCGATAGTTAACTTTAAGTATAAGAAAGGAAAGAATATTAAACAAAGTATTCTAAAGTTTGTATCTGCCAATTAATGAAAAACAGAATGTTCAAAAAATATCACGATTGAAATATATAACTTAGAGCCTGAGATAAATACACATAAACTCAAGTTGTTATACTTTGCATTAGTAGAGAGATAAGAAATTAATATTAAAGAAATCAAAATAATTGTAATAGTAGTAGTAGCAATAAAAAAGAGAAGTTGAACATAAGGTGTAAAGTATTTTAGGGACGAACAAAATCAAAAGTGTAAAACAATACTAAAATTCAAGATCTAGGTGAAGGTAAAAAATGAATATCTATTCTCTGTGGGCATCGATTTTGAATTACATAGTCTAGCATCTTATACCATAGACTATCGTTACCTTAAAGACTTTAACCGAGAAATCTCCACTTCCTGGTGTGCTTCTGACCAAGAGTCAGTGGATCCATGAACTAATTCATGCCTTGGCCCAGTCATCCCCAATGTTTTTTCAAACCTACTGTTTTCCTAGTGAACATATGTCGTAGTAGACGTTAGATGGGTAGGACATTCGCTTTTCGTCCTCTCAATTTCGTAAACAACACCGCCACAAGAAAGCAGTGAGTAGGACTTCCTTGGCCCAGGCTATATACGCGTGGCCATGTGAGAGGATTTCGAGAGGGAGAGCGGACTTTCCCACTCTGGGTCGTACCAGGGCATTTGGGAACCAGATAGATAGATATCCAGTGCTCAACATTTTTTTAACCATTTTAGGTTTGTAAATCTGCCTGTCTTGCATATCTCATCATATGAAATTGAGCCAGTCATTTTGACTGAAATAAAAATAATGTCCTCAATATGTTAGACGAATAACTATTTGTGTTGATAGTTGCATATAATGTGGTAGTTTACTTATCCACATGATAACAAATTATAGTTACAAAATCTGTGAGCAGGAGAGGAATAGTTTCACTTGGTCTGTTGAGTGGAAATTAAATTAACTCCGTGATAAGGAATAGTAGAAGCGTATTTAGCTTAAAAGTTCTTAAGGTAATGATTCGAGACCGTTCTCTGCTTCATTAGATACATAACTCACATTGCTTAGTATAAACCAGTATTTTCTGGACAGTTTGTTAGATTAATTACTGCTGGACATGATGAGAACTTATTACAAAGAGTGATTTTCTTCTATCTGTGTTCGATATACGTCTGACAAGTGTACTGTATTATTGGAGGCAGATGAATAATATTTCCAAGTCAATGAATAAAGAATAATTGTTCGGAAACATATAATGTAAAAAAAATTTTTTTAACTTCCTGTGTCAATCATATTGTATGAAGTGATTCTTAAAGATGAGAATCGTATAATAGTCTTAATCATTAGATTATAAGTTATTTAATGGGTCCCAAAATTTTGTTAACTCTCATATGATGAATTCACTTAGTATTGTTTGTTTGGATCTTCCCATCGATGTGTTTAGGACTGCAACTGGTCAGTCTCTAATTGGCATATGTGCATACTGTGCGTATTGCCTCGATATACCTTAATTCACAAGCATGGTAAGCAGAGATGGATAGTGGCTAGCAGTGGAATCCAGGACGCGCGTTTCGTCCTATTTGGGACTCGTCAGCTGGATGTACCTGCATCTCAGAGTTGATGTGGCTATCAGGACTCAGTGGCCGAGTGGATAACGCGATGGCGTTTGAAGCGAGGGT
>NC_031495.1:41394781-41484402 GCF_000237925.1 Schistosoma mansoni | reverse complement strand
TTATGACTGAATAACTGCTATAATTTTGTTGCGAGCATGAATAATGATAATAACTTCCCTTTATGTGACGTTGACGAAAAGTTGATAATAAGACATCTTTCAAGTAGATTTAAGTAATATGGCTAACATTTTCAATTTTTTTGGACTGTATTTTTCAGTTAATGAACTATTGTCATCTGTATATGTTATATCTATAGAACTATTACAGTTACAAATGATCAGATTCACTTTTTATCTAGTAAACAATGTATACCTTATTAAAAACGATTACTGCTTTCTTTGTTTTTTAATTTTAATTCCTTTTTTTAAAAAAAAATAGTTTCTTCCTCACAAAGACGAATGCCAAGATCTAATTCAAAAGTTGTACGATTTATTGATCATCAAAATGATGAAACCATTGAATCAACTACAGAATCACAACAAATACATTCAAATAAATGTATTAATATGCAATCTAAAATATTCACAAAACCGAATACAGGTATAATTCCATTAGGTATGTATCAATATTCACTTTCAACAGTACCTAGTAAAAAATACGAAAAAGAAGATAAGGTAATTCATAAATCAATTGTGCACTAATTTTATTTGAATTAGCGTCCAAATTTGTTATTATTAGTTTTATTATTAAGTGATTTCATTTTTCAATTTATATCAACTATGAACACTTTTTGGGAACCCAGTACCGTACTGGGTTAGAGTCCCAGAGTGAACATCAACTCTGAGATGCAGGTACATCCAGCTGACGAGTTCTAAATAGGACGAAACGCGCGTCGTGGATTCCACTGCTAGCCACTATCCATCTCTGCTTACTCATATGATGAGTTTCGAATTGCATTATATAAAACATTTTTATAACTGATCTATTACAGAGTAATAACCATTGTCATGAATGTCTAGTCTTTTAGTAATTATCTATTTCTATTGACTGAGTCGCAGTTTAGCTATTAGGCTGAATAACTATACGTCGGGTAAACTATGGTAAGATTTTACGTGATTGAAGAGGACCCTCTAACCATCTAACAATAAATTCACAGTACTTTATCCTGATCACGGTTAGATCGTAACACAGGGGTTTGATAACTTTATTTAAATAACAGTTGATTTCTGGGAAGAATTGCTTCATGTTAATACGAAACATGATTTTCATCCCTTTTTTACTCCAGTAAATATAGTATGAACATCAAAACAAGTTACATTTCTTCATAGGAATTCATTTCACTCTTATCAAAGTTTATTTAGTTCACATCACTGTGGGCAAATTATGTGTGAAATTTCAGGGATAAGATTTTTGATGAATTCGAATGACAAATTAAAAAAAACTTTAAAAGTCCATTAACACTTAAATAATCTCATCCAAGACCACACAACATTTATCTTAGAAGAAAAATACATTTGTACGAAAAATATCGGGAAAGGGATAGCGTACACGAGTGTTTGATCCTGTATTGCTGTCTAATCCGCTTCACCAAGATATACTGAGTTGGTATCAAGTTATGAGAATCGATCAAATTAATCATTATTTGTCTTGCGGATTTATTTACTACAAGTATTCTCCAAAACTCCGCCTATAGCTCTTCTAGGGCTACTGACGGTCCCAAGCCCGGGTAAAGGAGTAGGGTTGGGCGTGAGGTCGGTAACCCCATCCCGTAGAAAACAACCGCACCAAAAAACGCCGACTAGTAAGTAAGAATTCTTCAAAGGAGGTTACAATTAATGATTAATCAAGTGAAATCTAATTTAAAATATTAGAAATAACTTCTAAGAAAAGTCACAGTTGAGACATGCTCAATGGAATTTATCAACTAATGTAATAATATTTAATTATTACAACCAAAGGAACTAATTTATTCGCATATAGTTTACATAAATTAGCTATCTACAGTTTATAAAACTGCACTCAACATCAAGTTATCTATTGAAAAAAACTTGGGTTTACTAAATATGACATTCTCCGATTAGAGATTCACTGCTGATAAAATGGGAAAACTAATTTACCTTGATGAACCTTATTTTTGAGTATCTTTTAACAGAAACCTGTGCTGCTGATAACTTTATTGGTGAAAAAAATCAATTTTATTGCCAGTTTATCGTCAACAATTTTTTTAAAATTATGATTTGAAGATAACTTTCACCGTAAACTAAGGAACTATTGAATGCTAGGATGCTATCAATGGTTGCTTTCTCTAAGTTTTGGACTTTTCAGCAGTTTGCACTCATGATCTCATATTTGAATGAAACCAGACATTTAGGCGAGCAAGATATATTTAAACGACTGATTGAAAACCAAATAGTTCACCTTTTCCAGTTTAGTCAATTTGTATCGTAACATGTCTCTCAATAAATGTTAATGGTGAGTAACTGACTCATATTCGGCTAGGCTTACTCTATATATCATAGTTTATCCGAATAATTTTATTTTTTAGCTCTTTAGATTCGTTTACAAATAGTGTCTCGCTATTATCATTATTTCTGGCCACAATGAACCTATCTGTTGCATAATAAGGATAGTACTGATTTTTAGACAAGAAGGGAATATCAGATGGGGGTTTTGTGGAGATTTTAGTAGTTTAATATTTGAATTCATGAGTCAATTGAAGATACACCACCATGGAAAACCTGGGTGCACTGGACGGCCGTATCGTCCTCTTGTGGGACTCCTCAGCAGTGCGCAGTTACGATCCCGCTGGCTGAGGAGTCTCATGCTAGAACGTAACGGCCATCCAGGTTTTCCATGGTGGTCTCGCTTTAATTGACTCATGAATCCAACTATTGCAAACGAAATACATATTAAAGTAGGATAAAGTTTGACCTAATGATAAGTAATAATTATCATATCAGTTTATTTGCGAATTTTTTTCTGCGGCCAATAATTACATGTTAATTGTTATAAAATAACTACAAATAAAAGGCGTAAACAGAAATATTTAGACAAAATTCTCAAAAAGCAAAATAAAAAGATATTTAAATTATTATTTGAAGGGTGTAACGAACGTTTTTTATGGGAAATTAATTTCCATAAGTGAAATATTCTGTTCGGTAATAACAACTTGTATGATTTTTATTTACTTAATCTCTTGTAAAATCGATGATATTTTTAAATAAATTAATAGTAGCAAAAGTTGAATAGGAAAACGTTTATAAGCAAAGATGGATAGTGGCTAACAGTGGAATCCAGGACGCGCGTTTCGTCCTATTTAGAACTCGTCAGCTGGATGTACCTGCATCTCAGAGTTGATGTTCACTCTGAGACTCGAACGCAGTACCTTTCACTTCAAACGCCATCGCGTTATCCACTCAGCTACTGAGTCCCGATAGCCCCTTGCTTGTGCGATGGGGTGAAGTTTAAATTCACTTGGTATTGTTTGTTTGAATCTTGCCATTCTTTGCTTATAATGCTTGTAAATTAAGGCTAGATCGAGACAATACGCACAGTATGCACATATGCCAATAAGAGGCTGATCAATTGCAGCTCTAAACATCAATCGGAAGATTCAAACAATCAGTACCAAGTGCATTCAAGAAAATGCTGTTTGTTAGAAAAGTTCAAATTGACTAAATTGTTAGTTGTTCAAAAAATTCTTAATTATAAGCTGAATTGTAATAAGTAATGAAATCTATAGGGGACTTGAATATTTACAACGAAAACAGTTTTTATAAGCTCCAGTATGCAGTCGTTAAACATAACGTAGTTTTTCTTATTTTTACTCATTCTTTGATACAATGTTATCTATAGACTATCAAATGATGCAAAAAGTTATATTATTTAAATGATAAGACCGGTCACTTAGTTACGATTGATTTAAAGACTAAAATCTATCATGATCACAAATAGTACTCTATCGTTTAGTTAAGAATATAAGACAATCTTTTCATACTTTATCGTATTACTGTTATATCCTGAGGAGAATTATGAATGGCAACTTTTGAGAACTATTTATGGACCAATACGATACTAATATTTCCTATTGTATAATTGTTAAGTAACTTAACTATTCATATTCATGTTCCCCAAATTCACAGCCACATTTGGCCAAGTCTTGTACAAATGTTATTTTCTATTTTATGGAACGATGTTATCTGTCTGTTTGGTATATAAACCCAGTATGCTTGAAATAAATAATTCATATTGCAGAGACTGTTATTGGTCTTCTGGACTTAACTGGTTGGGCTAGGCAGATAACAGAACCGTCAAGTGCTCTAGACTGCTCATACGGGTTTCGTGTGTCACTGGTGCGATCGATAATCTATTGCTCTGTAATAGGCTGGTACAAGATATAACAATTGACAGCCACAAGTTATAACAATTACCTAGTAATCAATATTATTTCTCAATCTTTTATAAAAAAACAGATACAAGAACATACAAAAGGATTTCTACTCATAATTACCCAAAGTAACTGATGACAATTATTTAGTTGATAAGTTTTCTTGATTAATATTTTACAAACAATCTATAAATCAATCATTTATAAGGGTTATCAATGCTATAAACTGTAAATGATCAATCTCTTTTGATATATATCTATCTTGAGTGGAATACTTTGATACTGCCATTAAGTCATAATCTATTAATTGTTTTAATTCTTTAAACTTTATTTAATGTCATGTTAATCATTATCTTCTCTAAATATATTAGTTAATAATTAACTTATTAAATTCGACTAATTTGATAAACTTGAATAAAGACAAAACTATAATTTAGTGGAAATATCTTGAATCTAAACTTTAGAAGTTCTTTCTAATCTATTATAATTAATCATCTTAATAATGAGTGAACTATGAAAATATCTAAAAAAATGTTTATTCGATATTAAATTCTAAAAG
This sequence comes from Schistosoma mansoni, assembly GCF_000237925.1. Taxonomy (NCBI): domain Eukaryota; kingdom Metazoa; phylum Platyhelminthes; class Trematoda; order Strigeidida; family Schistosomatidae; genus Schistosoma; species Schistosoma mansoni. The sequence goes on along the minus strand of NC_031495.1, from coordinate 41,479,575 downwards.
GTTAAATATTCAAATAGAATGTTGAAGATACCACAGGTATTGTAGTTTGACAACAATTTACTAGTAACACCTTCTGTGATTGAATCGCGCCCACCCAGTGAAATCAAAAGTCATAAGCGAGGAGGTTGGAAGATATATTTGATGGGTTATCAATATATCGAGGAGTGACTGGGCTAACCTGGTTAGTGATCGCAGGAAATGTTGCGCACGCCGTTTCAAAACGTGATCTGGTAAGGATGCATGACCGAGCGCCTTCAGCTAAATGAGTCCATTAAAACTAATGTGGTCAGCATCCAATAATGAACACTTACAGAGCTATTGATTTGAGGGATTTATTTACAGCTACAATGTTTTAAGTAAATGTTCCATATTTATTAATCATAGAATGTAAGTTTCTCAGTAGAAAACTAGAGCTGTGCAGAAATTTAACTGATTCTAAAATCATAAGACTATTTGTACACATTTAGCTTCATCTCAAAGAACTTCGATTTTTTTGATTGTTCTGAAATTTCCAAGTCTGTATATAAAGAGAAGATATGAAAGATATTTCTGAAGTTAGTCATAATGTTCTAAATTCTTCACAAAGATTATCGATTTTAAACATTTGATAGTGCTAGGTATTTATCAAGATTTATAAGCGACATTCAACAATCAATAATATATACATTACAATCATTAGTTCTCCAATACTTAGCAAATCTTCTGAGTAACAATTCTTTCGATTGTCTCACAAACATTTATTTCACTAGCTAATCTTATATTATGGAGAATTTATTACTCAGGAATGTTGACTTCTTGAAACATTTTCAAAATACTTCATAGCATCTGTTATCGTACTTCCTAAAAATATCTAACTGACATGAGGAAATGACAGAAAACAAGTTATATTCGATTTCTGAACTTACTAATAGATGCTAATTTCGGAACTAAAATTTGGTCCAGATTTGAACCCAATTTTTTATGGACCGAATCTATGGTTTAGCCAAACATCCATAAAGTATGACGTTTGGTGCTTTCGTAAACATACTGAAGTCTTTAGCATGTATGATCTGAAGTGGGTCTCAATTGGAAGACTTTAAACAGATGGAAATAACATGAACTTATAGATAGTGAGTTCAATATCCCTGTGGAATTATCTATACCGATTACTAGTTAAATGATGTAAGGCAATAACTAGTCGTAATTATGTTGAAACATTCTTATCTTTGGGAACATGTTAATCAACTCTAATTCCTGGTATTTTGTAGTATATTTACTGATAAACTATACACAAATATTGTTAAAGATTCCCATTGTGAAAATTAGGACAACACATGTAAGCGAAAAATTGTTTTCACTTAGATTGTTAAATAGTAGTGTGTATAGAAAAAGTCCCTCTGCCTGCCAATATACTCACTTCCATAGCTTTACACCTATCTAATATAAGAGAAATTTGGTTACATGCCTGACTAGTAGAGCAAAAATCATCTGTTCAGTAGATACTTTAAGTCGCGAGCTGGAATTTATCAATAACTCACTAACAGAGATCGGCTACCCTAGTGCGTTCATTAAGAAGTACATGTATGATATAAGAAAGAAGTCTGGGATTTCAACTGTTCGAAAAAACCTTTATACATGAAACTACAATTCAACGGGTATATGGCTAGCGATACTTTAAAAGATAGGTTAACGAAAGTAATTAGCAGGACATTCTACGCAACCAATCTTGTGTTGACTTTCTCGAGTCGGCTAGCGATGTCTACTGAAACGAAGGAAAATTTACCTGAGTTGGCCTCCTCTATGTGTATTTACAAGTTCAGCTGCTCCTGTGGAGATAGCTATATTGGGCGTACTACTAGGCAACTTAACCAACGATTAAGTGAACATCTGCCAACATGGTTTGGGAAGGGCCACATAAAAACAATACGCAGTTCTGTCTTGGCACATCTAGTTGATAGTGGTCATAATGTAAATAAGTCGAAATCATTTCGAGTGATCTATCGTATACCACCATCATTTCCCAGCAGAGTTCGTTCCCGTCTCCTTCATATAGCTGAAGCCATAGGAATTCGTACGTTTAACCCCAATTTATGTGTACAGAAGAAATTTGTAACTCCCCTATCCCTTCCATGGCTGGATATAACTTAACAAATGACATTATTATTTTCTTTATTTTGTTATCATCAGCATTATTTTCACATCAGTTATTTATATGTAATTTTCCGCCTCTTTCCGTTTGTATTCTTCACTATCAAATGATTTACATACATGTTATTACGTAATGATTTTAATGTTTTGTGATGACTATTTTAAATCTATTTATCCACGTTTGACCTCCTATTTCTAATGTTTAACTAATATTCTTACTACTATCAGCACTCCTGCCTTCCCCCTATCAACTTATACTTTTAACTATTATACTCGGTGACGTATTCTATCACATTGTGATTATTGACTCAAACTGCAGTGGTTGGTTTAACATTTTCGCATAAATATTCATGTATATTAGAGTAAAGCCTGATAACGATCTAACTGACAACAATTGTTCGCTTATATGTGTTGTTATAAATATTGTTACCCAAACAAATTATCTAGTATAAAAATGACCGCAAATAAAAGACATAGACTTTTAGCATTTCAAGTTTAGAACTGACTTTTCTGGTTAGGATCAGTCAGTGTGACATCAATTATCCTAGTTCTTGTTCATTGTTTCTATTCCCTGGTACAAAAGAAAATAACCTTTATTGACTTAGAGATAATCACTAAATGTAGTACTTAATATTGATTCTAAAATCCTTCCGAAAGGCGTAAACTGCCCTGATTATCATGATATTGACAAACAGGGTTCTAGGCATCTTACAACTAATAGGTATAACTCATAGTTGACCGATAATGTGTGACCAATTAAAAAAAAATAAGGAAAAACCTAAGTGAGTATGTTTGAAGTGTATTCCACTTCAATGATGCATTAATATTTTCTCATACTTCAGCTATTTCATTTACTTAAACCAAAAGTGGCAAACATGTTTTTACCTGCAAATCTTTTCATTAAATTAATAAACTTGTATAAGTCCTCCATGAATACCATTTCAATGTTACTACAATTAAGTTGATTAGAACAATGTGATTAAAACAGAAAAGAATCTATGCTTATTTACATGTATATGGGCTAAATAAATCATTATTTTAATTCATGGTACTGTTCCTGTCAAAGTCTTAAAAGTTATATACACATATAAGTAGTTTAAAAGGTCAATAAATATTTATCATTGTTATTGATAAAATCTAATTAACTTGCAAAAGTTTTTAAAACTAAATAATATTACTGTTGGCTTAAAATTTATTTTCAGATTACATTTGGATTAACTATTACTTCAAATTATGGACAAAATTAAAATTAGCGCGACGAATCTTTAGCCAGTTCTTAGCCAATCAAAAAACATCTCCGGTAAATGGATAGCTTATGGAGAAGAAAACAATAGTAATACAAAGTATAAATAGATTTTATGTATTAACTATATTTGTTTTCGTCTTTTAAAGGTTTCTATTCCTGTAAATTGATGAAGGAACGATTAAAAAAACTCGTCCTTATGGCTGTAGATTATTCATCTCCCCTAAGTTTTTAAATAACCCAAATATATTTTTTCTGAATATCCATATAGTTCTTCGTTAGGTTTATGTATTTAAAGTAGGGAATGGGATTTAAGGGTTAAGATTTTCACAAACTTGGATCAACTCTGATGGGAAAATGCTATTTTGCCATATGGATGACTGAATTTTGCGTAAGAATCTTAAAAAACTTTATCTGATTAACTTTCCCATAAAATATAGTTCCACAAGGTTGAAGCTTTTTTCAGGATTAAGGATTTCTGGTTTTCTACAATTTACAGAGACAGAATTAAGCACTTATTACATTCAACACTATCAGTTTTATTCTATGACGGCAAATAATTTTTTTAAATTATTTTAAACGTTTCAAGCAGTATAAAAAGGTATTTCAACAGCTCATTATACGTGATATTGGGAGTTTACACAAAAGCTTAAAAATCCAATTCTCTATTCAGACCGATTCGTTCCTATATCATACTTTTACCCATATGTATAAGCAGTATTGATGGTAAGACAATACAAACAATTTCGTATGTTCAAAGACCATTTGTCATCATTTAATTGAAATGAGAGTAGTAGTCACTGCCTTGTATTAGAAATATCAAAGCTTACTTCAGTAATAATTCTTTCATGAAGCTACAATCTGTAAACGATATGAATTGTCGATTTGTAAGCTATTTAGTTGTAAAGAAAGGTTCATAAATCATACTAGGACATCAAATAAATATTTTTAGAGGATATTAAGCTAGGAAATCATCTTTTAATTATGATGATACACAACAGCATAAGCTAACAATAGACAATAAAGTAGATAAATGGTCACTCATCTGTCGAATTGAGAATTATGTACCATTCGTTTATTCTACATAACTATCATCAGTGTTTGATCATTTGATAGAATTTTGCTGCTCTCTTAACTCATGTTATTATAACCATTTTCGGCCCAGTGGTCTAGGGGTTAAGCGTTTATGAGAGATAGAAAATCTTGGGTTCGAATCTCGGTATGATATCGTAGATGCGCACTTATGAAAAGTGTCATACTAGGACGAAACGGCAGTCCGATGTTTCCAGGTTTTCAATAATGGTCCAACATTATCGGTTCATGATCTCAGTTATTACTTACTTACTTACTTACTTACTTACTTACTTACGCCTGTTACTCCCAATGGAGCATAGGCCGCCGACCAGCTTTCTCCAACCCACTCTGTCCTGGGCCTTCCTTTCTAGTTCTATCCAGTTCTTGTTCATTCTTCTCATGTCTGTCTCCATTTCTCGGCGTAATGTGTTCTTTGGTCTTCCTCTTCTCCTTTGACCTTCAGGATTCCATGTGAGGGCTTGTCTTGTAACACAATTAGGTGATTTCCTCAAAGTGTGCCCAATCCACTTCCAGAGCTTCTTCCTGATTTCTTTCTCCGCTGGAATCTGGTTTGTTGTCTCCCACAGTAACTTGTTGCTGATAGTGTCTGGCCATCGGATCCGAAGTATCTTGCGTAGACGACTGTTAATAAACACTTATATCTTTTGGATGATGGCTTTCGTAGTTCTCCAGGTTCCCACCCCATACAGTAGAACTGTCTTGACATTTGTATTGAAAATTGTGACTTTTGTGTTGGTTGACAATTGTTTTGAGTTCCAGATGTTTTTCAGTTGTAAATATGCTGCTCTTGCTTTGCCGATCCGCGCCCTCACATCCGCATCAGATCCACCGTGTTCATCAATGATGCTGCCCAGATATGTAAAGGTTTCCACATCCCCCAAACCTCCGTCAAGTGTAATTTGATTGGTGCATATTGTATTGTATCGGAGAGTCTTGCTTTTCCCTTCGTTTACATTGAAACCTACTGCTGCTGAGGCTGCTGCTACACTGGTCGTCTTCTCTTGCATTTGTTGTTGCGTTTGTGATAGAAGAGCCAGATCATCCGCGAAGTCTAAATCGTTCAGCTGCATCCTGCCTGTCCATTGTATTCCGTGCTTTCCTCCAGATGTTGACGTCTTCATAATCCAGTCGATCACCAGGAGAAAGAGAAAGGGTGAGAGTAAGAAACCTTGTCTAACACCGGTCTTTACTTCAAACGAGTCGGTGAGTTGTCCTCTGTGGACGATTTGGCAGTTTAGTCCACCATAGGAGTTCCGTATGATATTGACTATCTTCTCAGGCACACCGTAGTGTCGAAGAAGCCTCCATAGTGTTGTCCTGTCCACACTATCAAATGCCTGCTCGTAGTCAATGAAGTTGATGTAGAGTGATGAATTCCATTCAATCGATTGTTCCACAATGATCCGCAGAGTTGCGATTTGATCTGTGCACGATCTATCCTTACGAAATCCAGCTTGTTGATCTCGAAGTTGGGCGTCCACGGAATCCTTCATCCTGTTTAACAATACTCTGTTGAAGACTTTTCCTGGTATTGAGAGAAGAGTGATGTCCCTGTACTTATTTCACTAGCTGAGATCGCCTTTCTTTGGTATCTTGATCAGAAGTCCTTTTATCCAGTCTATTGGTACTTGTTCTTCATCCCAAATCTTACTGAAGAGAATGTGGAGTATCTTTGCAGTTATTTCAATGTCTGCTTTCATTGCTTCTGCTGGAATGTTGTCTGGTCCCGCTGCTTTGCCACTCTTGATTTGTCTAATGGCCATGCTGATCTCTTCAATTGTTGGTGGGCGAACATCGATTGGGAGGTCTGTGGGTGCTGCTTCGATGTTAGGCGGGTTCAGTGGAGCTGGTCGATTCAAGAGTTCTTTGAAGTGTTCTACCCACCTGTTTCGTTGTTCTTCAATGTCGATGATTACTTTGCCTTCCTTGCTTTTCACTGGTCTTTCTGGCTTACGGTAATTTTCAGCAAGTTTCTTTGTTGTACCATACAGTTGTCTCATGTTTCCCTCTCTTGCAGCCTTTTCCGCTGTCATTGCTAAATCTTCCACATATTAACATTTGTCGGTTCTGATGCTCCTCTTCACTTGCTTGTTTGCCTCTGTGTATTCGGCTTGTGCCTCGACTTTTTCCGCTCTGGTCCGGCTGATATTGATTGCTGCCTTCTTGTTCCTCCTTCCTTCAATTTTATCCAGTGTACCAACAGTGATCCATTCCTTGTGATGATGCTTCTTTTGGCCCAGAACCTCTTGACATGTTGAAACGATTGTCTCCTTGATACCTTTCCAGTTGCTCTCCACAGTAGTTCCCTCTCCATTGAGTAGATCATGAAAGGCCTCGAACCTGTTGCTGAGGGCTATGTTGAATTTGTTGAGTTTGTCAGCATCTCGAAGAAAGGCCGTATTAAACTTTTGTGATGTTGTCCGCCCCGTTGTCCAGTGCTTCTTGAGTTTTAGTTTCATCTTGGCGACCAGCAAATGATGATCGGATGCTATATCAGCTCCTCTTCTGGTTCTCACATCCTCCATCGTCCTCCTGAACTTTTTGTTGATGCAGATATGGTCGATTTGATTCTGTGTAATGTGATCCGGTGAAATCCAAGTGGCTTTGTATATGTTTTTGTGTGGGAATATGGTGCCACCTATGACCAGTTTATTGAAGGCACATAGGTTTGCAAATCTCTCACCATTTTCGTTCCTTTCTCCCAGTCCATGTTGTCCCACGACGTCTTCGTATCCAGTGTTGTCAATTCCAACCTTGGCATTGAAATCTCCCATCAGAATGGTCAGGTCCTTGGTTGGGCACTTCTCGAAGAACGACTGCAGCCTATCGTAGAATTGATCTTTAGCTTCTTCATCGTAGTCGTTGGTCGGCGCATAACATTGGATGACGTTCATTGTAATGCCCTCTCTCTTCGTTTTGAAAGAGGCTTTGATGATCCTTGGTCCATGAGATTCCCATTCAATAAGTGCATTTTGTGCTTTTCTGGACAGCATCAATGCAACTCCTTGTGTATGTGGGGCATTTTCTTCTTCATGATCGGAGTATAACAGAAGTTCTCCTGGAAATAGTCGTTGTTGTCCAACCTGAGTCCAATGTGTTTCACTGATTCCCAGCACCTCCAGGTTGTACTTTCTCATTTCTGCAGCAATTTGGAAGACTCTTCCTGTCTCCCACATTGTCCGGACATTCCATGTACCTATAAAAATTGTTGCTCTGGTTGTAAGAAGGTGCATCGGCCCCATGACTTCCGAAGTAACACGGCTTTCATCATGAGACGTCAAAATTATTCCTTCTACTCCCAGGGCAGAGTTTGAATGGTTTGAATGATTTTTTCTGGTTAGCGTTTTTTTAGCGAGTTGATTTTCTACGGGATGGGGTCGCTAACCCCATGCCCAACCCTCCTCCTTTACCCGGGCTTGGGACCGGCAGTAACCCCCGGAGGAGCTACAGGCGGACTTATAATCATTAGTAATTAATTCTAACTCATAACTGTTGAACTTTCTGTGAATTAACTAAAAACAATATTATTGTCCTATGCATTTGTTAACCTTATAGCAAACCATTTCAACTTATTTATTTAATTAGACTTATGAAGTACATACTAATCTTATTTTCTTTAATCCATAAATAACAAACTCGATTACTCTTTATTTTCACTTTGGAAAGGATAGAAGGCTGGATGGCATGTGTTAGTCCCGGCGATGGTGGTCTGTCAGTTGGTCAAACTCCCTTTTGCATTTATCGAGAGATGGAGTCTCAACCACGTTTTTAGGTAAAGTTCCACTGTTTGACGATTCGATAGGACAGTCAGTAGCCAGGTGATAAGTAATTGGTTTTGAGTTTCTCCAGTGTTTTGGAGTTTCCTCATAAATCTTACGTTTTCGAAGACAAGAAAAATCAATCCACATCAGAAGTGAAATTATTATTAAGTCATTTACAGACAATTGTTGTCTCCAGTCCTACATAACATGCTACTAAATTTAGTCCACTCAGTCTCTCATCACATGACAGACTAGATATTCTAGGAGTTACCTTAGTTTTCATTCTATGAACGTTTCCCAACAGCTCACCATCTTTTTTATACAGGGACTGACTGCTTGTATACAGTACTTTGGTTTTGATAGAACGAAAACTACATACAGTTTCCAGAATATCCTGGCACGTAAGTGGCTAGGAGCCTTAAGTAATTACAAGAGAGCCCTAAAACACTTTGCAGCTATTCCCTGGCAGTGAGCAGTAGTTTTCAAGTCTCGACTAATAATTACTCTGTCTCAGCAGCGGGTAGCTCACTGTTATTCACCTTGTATGTATCTATATTTTGGTAAATAATATACATCATTATACAACTAGGAGTACCAATCAACAGCTGTTGAATTCTCGGTCATTTAGCTGATTTTTTCAGGTGTTTGCGGAGCTCTGAACTAACTCTTCATGAAAAATCTCTCTCCATATTTTTATATTGTTGACAGATAACCATAGTGATGTATACAGGAGTGTCTGTTCTCCAACTGTTTTTTTGTTGTGTTTACTTTGGAATTATTACTATGAGATGACAAATTTCGTATAGAATCGAAATTAATTTAGGCAATAAAAGGATGTGTATACATCTTTCAGGTAGACTGAATAAGTATTTTGTAAGTAATATTAAATTACAAGCCTTAGGCTAAATGGTTAGAATTGCATCTTTTCGCTCCATGGAACTGCTAGTTGTTTTTCATTGAAATCTACATCTATTTGTACAGAAAAGTTTTAATAATCGTTTACATTCTTAAGGTCACCATTTTTGTAATTCACCGATTCTTGTTTCCTTCATGTTTTTTTTTCATTTCATTATTATCTTATCACTTATGGGAGAAGTGATATTTTCATTATTAGTTACCTTCATTTGTCGCAAAACAAAGCGCATTACAGTCATATCCTTGACCTTTTAGTTACATTTATATTTCTCATCGATTCAATGATTTATTTATTTATTTCAGTCACAACATTATGAGTTTTACTCATCATATACCTACCCTCAGTGTAAACATGTGTATTTATTTTTAAAAAATGACTTTATCTTGATTACTTTACATAAACACTAATTTATAGTATTTGAAATCACATTCTCCATTGACTAAACAGACACTCAGGAAAATAGACCAAAGTAGTTACTGAGGTCAGTTGCATTGATAACTAGTAATCAAGTAACTTCATTTACTAAGATTCTGTTTTCATGAGCGGTACGATAATATTTTTATGAACAAAATTGATGTGACCATTTTGTTTATTAGTTAGTATATATGTTTATATTTAGTGGAATAAGTGGTGGGTGGTTCTTACCTATAAATACAATAAATTAATAGACGGAATATTTCTGATGAAGGTGGTATAAGGTCACCTGTGTTGGTTAAGCCAGCGTTTCAAACTAGGTCTCGTTGCGGAGTATGATTTTAACAAAGAGATGTAAAAAATTGGACAGAAAGATCATTATTATAGGGGTTTTCTGAAAGTCGTTGAATTCCCTCAGTTTATTTTACCAACTGATATTATTTAGATAATTATTTTCAATGGTGCTCACTAGTGACTAACCACTAGACGTAATTCTTTGAGTTCTAGTGAGAAGCCGTAACGGGTAGATTTCAACTTTATCCAGAGTATTACAGTTACCGATTGCAGGCGATGAAAGATGGCCACGAAGTATTGTGAGTTAAAGTTAGGCATCTACACCATTGAATCTCCTTTTAGTGATTTTAATTTTGAGCACAAGCAGCAAGACTGAAGTCCCTGGGTTCGATTCCTGGCGATATTATGAGCAGGCTGCTGAGCAGTCCCATACAAGGACCAAGCAGTTATCCAGTGCTTCTGGGTTCTCAATAGTTCCCCTTATCATTTTGAAAAGAGTAAAAACGAAGATTCTAGCAGAATAGCATGAATTCATTTTGTTTCATTGGTTCTCGTCAGCTAAGATTAGTCAGTATTGCAAAGTATGACAATATTTCATAATGTGTTAGCCCTATTTATAAATCTTTGTATTTAGATCTCTCCAGCTATTTATGGCATTTTTCAAGAGTTACGGATAACTTAAGGTATTTCATCAGTTTTATATTTATAATTTTCAATCTACTTTGAATCACCACAATCCTTACATTATAAACACAAATCGAACGGTTGTTGATAAAAGATATTTGATCTCCAAGTTTAATTATGAATTGTGAAGTCAGAGAATCGGCCAGCATGTTTCAAGATATTTATGAAGCACAGAAAAATGAAAGAACAATATTCTTTTCAAAAATTTCTCTTCAGCTTCTAAAATTATATATCCAAATTATTGATCCAAAGAACTAGTCCGACTTAAGGCAGAGTACGCCATTTAAAATTAAAGCATGTGAATTAAGGATTGTTTAGAAAATAAAATAAAATCGTCAATACTGGGGTGACTAATATGAAGTGTTAACTTCAATAAGCCTATACGTTAAATGAAGGTGTGAGATAAATGATCCGAATAAATATGGTCAACATGTGGTGAAAGAGATAGAGAATGTAATTACAAATCGGAAGTTACGTAATGTATTGTAATATGAATTAGGCAATAATTAGTAGAAAGGGTTGGATGGTGAATAAATTTCTTAAAAAGGATAGCAAGTGTAATAGTAATAATAATATAATGATAATAATAATAATGAAAATGGTAAGACGTGTAGATAAGCTAAAAATATAGAAATGAATATCAGTCGAATTACGTCACCATATCATAAAATTGATTATTAACTAGCTAGGCCCGAATTCGGCCAGGGTAAGAGAAGCGGCTGAACATAATTCTTCTGGATGCAAATCTCTGGCTCTTTGATCCGAATAGAAATTGCTTCAGTCGTCTGCAGGATTCTCACTCTGACAAATGTAGGCAGATCGCTGTTAATACGATATATTATTGTGAATGACTGCTTCTTTTTGGCTGTATGGCCGGTTTGTACTAAATGAGCTAAAATCTATCTGTAATCAGTTTTAACTATACCTTTTTTTAACTTCACTGAGAGATGCTTGCGAGCCCAAAAATACAAATTCCCAGAACACCAGACAACATAACTAGCTCCACAAGAGCAGTTGAGTTGATAGATATAGGAAGAGGTAGATAGTCTAGGTAATTTATTTTCCAATCTCGGACTGATCATCAGGTGTGTAGAAAACAATAATTGTAGTTTGTCTGGATTAAAAGTTCTCTGAATTGCTCTGTTTAACTTTAGTATTAGCATTTAGCCGAGTGCATCGCCTCTAAATTGTAAGCGAATATACAGGGGCTTTTTGCTCACAGTTAGGCCTTCCTTATGCTCTTTTCTTGGTTAAATGTTTAGTTAAAAATTTCAAGATATCCATTTTCTTTCAGGATCGTGTACAATACCTTTGTTTCTTCTTCAACTACATCTAGGGAGAATATGATCTTGATTCCATGAAGTGTCATAATCAGGTTTCTTTTATATTATAGAGGGACAAAACTAATAAAATCCATATATTGGTCAATTCAGGTAGTTTTCTTGTTTAAGTTTCTTCTTAGTGACCCATCTACTCTTCTTGTAAGTAGAACATCTAGAAAGACTATTCTAACTCTATTTTCCCTTTCATATGTGAATTTTATGGACGGTAGTGTCATTGGGCCCTGACTACAAAATCCTCAAAGCCGAACACGAGACAACTGAGAAAATAGATATTCAATTTTTAACGCAGAGAAAAACCCAACCATGGAGAAAGCGGGAAGAATGAATTCAATTAGTTTAAATTCATCGGATGGCATGACTCGGCCTTGCAGGCGTGATCATTCTTGTGTAGCCTATACCATTTATTCATATTAAATATATATATCGTTCTATCTTCAGCCTAAATATGTTCTCCATCATATATTGGTGATACGGATGAGTTGTTGCAGACATTGATGTGACTTCCACGTAAGATCCTACAGATTTAACAGTTACATCATGACAAATCTGTAGTGGCATTGGATCCTAACCACAATCCTCAAAGCTGAACATGAGATATCTGGAAAAATAGACTTTCAATGTGTAACACTAAGAAAAGGTCAATAATGGTGGACGCGGAAACATTCATTCAGTTAATTCAATTCATCTGATGACATGGCTCAGCCTTGCAGGCTTGGTCATTTTTATGTAAATTAGCTCCTTTATTAATATTAAATATATCGCTTTATCTCCAACCTGAATGCGTCCTTTAGAAACTCCAGACATGTTAATTGTTGCGATACGATTAGTTAGTGTAGGTAAGTATGTGAAGTCCACATTTACAATTTTAGGTTTAGGTCTATTATTAGAGCAATACTAATAGCGAAGTAGACCATAAATTCTGCATTGGTAAGCCCGACTAAAGAAACTCAGCTTAATATTATTAATCTTTATTTCCAATTTAACTATCTTGATCTGTTTTTACTTATAATAACCCATTATTCTATTACTCCTCTGATCAATGCTCACATGTATTATGGTAATGTTATATTGATTAGTACTCATAACTTACTAGCTCAATCAATATTAATAACTGGTCATCTATATTAATCATTAGATATGATGGTTCATTAGCAACCTTTAATGGCATTTACGTGATTCAGCGAAATAAAATTGTTGAAGATGCCACAGGTATTCTGAGTTTGACACCTAAGGTATTTCGGTTAAAGACTATGACTCTACTTTTATTTCAACTAATGCCCTTCTGGCCAGACAACATCGAAGTCTGGTTCTTCTACGCAGGGGCCGACTTCTACGAGTACGGCGTGAACGACACACGTGCACGAATCCTCTCAGTAGTAAAGGCACTACCGCGCGAATTCAACAGGTACGTCACGCCTAGTATGTTTGCTAGTGATGTTTCGAAACCCTATGAAATACTTAAACGTTCAACCAGTATTATTTTCAGTAGAGTTCAGGAGATTGTTGAGTTCCACTGAAACCATGAACCAATCAGTGTTAGACTACCATTGCAAATCTGGAAGGGCTGAACTGACATTTCGTCCTAGTATGGGACTCCTCAGAACTGGGCATCCACAACCCTGCACATGGGAATCAAATTCAGGACCTTTGACCTCGAATGCTGACACTTAACCTCCAGATTACTAAGCCAGGATCCAATTCTGTTGACGTCTCAGTTCAGGCAATCCACGATATTGCACGACCGTCTTCCATTGTCTCCGGTGGTTAACTGCCTCACACTTGATACAGGTGAACTCCACTGGTCATAGCTTCTCACCAAAACTTCGAGAATTCCCATTCGAAGCTAGTTACTAGTGAGTATATGATGCTTTTAAGAACGAAATGGACCCAACATAAAACATTATGTATGAAAAACCTGTGAATGTCGTTATTACGAAATTACCTTTAAAAACCATTTATTATTTGTAAAAAGGAAACATTTATCACTTACCATTGATTTCAATCAGGATGTAGCTCTCGAACTATTGGTAAAGGCACTCAGAAATATTATCTTCAAAACACCCTTCATCTTCATTTTATGTATCATTTTTACTAATCGAACTACCCATGAGGAAAAATAGTAGGCTTTTTAGTTCTTCCAGTTCTGTGTATACTTATGCATTTAAACAGTCCTGTGATGAGAGCCATTTTAACCAAACGATTCCAAGACTGTGCAGTCACTTTCATGAGCTCCCTTTTTTATGGATAGGCAAAGTATATAATCTCATTTAGTGAAATTTCAACAGAAATACCATTTTTTAAAAACCAACATTCATCATCGTATAAAGAGTATCAATGAAGTTATTAGAATTTGTACATATCCGTTTATTAATCATGATAAAGACAAGAGTAATTATAAATTTTCTATCTGACTTATGCACACGAAGATTATTCGTTCAACCTGGTCTTCACTAACTATTTGGTCACAGCTTTAATCATTCTTTGTTCTGCTTACTATTATTATTATTACTATTACTATTATTATTATTATTAATAGTAGTAGTAGTAGTTGTTGTTGTTGTTGTATTTCAATAGTGTAATAAAAAGACGAAGATTATCAGAATTACGTGATATATTAGCGCAATACATTTCGAACAATCTGATCACACATATACTTGTTAAGAACATTTATATATAAAAATAAAAGGTCAACTAGACTGGAAAGGGGGTGGGTAAGAGGAGATAATAATAATAATAATAATAATTACACGAAAACAATTGGAAACCCAATCATTCTGGATAATAAGCTAATATTACCAGGGTAGATTTAAGGTGAGAACAAACTGTTTTTGAATACACAAAGGGGGTTTTAATTTTCGTATGGTTAAGGCTTCAATAAACTTTAGTATACGCCCTTTTACATTTTTATACAATACCACAAAAGCCGAGCTGGTTGGCGGCCTATGCTCCATTGGGAGTAACAGGAGTAAGTAAGTAAGTAAATAACAAAAGCCGGGTTAAAATCAATCTTATGACCTGTTTCGATTATATGTTTGGCAATAAAGGATGATGGATGTTTATCCTCTACTCTTATTTGGTCATTTGCTCTAATATATCACATAGTTCTGATAATTATTATTTTAAGATTATTGTAATTTTCATCTTTCCTTGAGTATTTTTTCACATTGTTCACTTAAGTTCTTAATGATTCATTCATTTTGTCATCTATACTATCAGACTCTTCTTCTACCTTACGTATACATTAATTGCCAAGCCGGATAGCGTTCTGAGATGCGTTTGGAAAATGATCGCTTTGTGCGGGGACACGGCTACTGAAATCCTGAATAAACGGATTTCACAATCGTTGAATAAAACTTTCTACGCAGCTAAGCTTCGAATTGTTTTCTCTAGCCGGCCTACCATTCTGGGGTGTGTTAAGGATATACATTAATTCTTGATAAAATGTAATGACTATATAAACAATTAAATATCAGAAGGGGTTTTGTGGAGATTTAGTATTTTTCATAGTTGAAAGCGTGAGTCAATTGAAGCTAGACCACCATGGAAAACCTGGAAACACTGGACGGCCGTTTCGTCCTATTATGAGACTCCTCAGCAGCGCGCACCCACGAACCCGCTCTCGCGAGATTCGAACCCAGGACCTACCAGTCTCGAGCCGAAGCCCTTAACCGGTCTATCGGTTCCTTCTGATAATTAATATAATCATATGCTCACTAGTGACTTCGAGAAGTATATCTAGGAGCTCTAGTGAGAATCAGTGACCAGTGGAGTTCAAAACCACGTCTGTTGTGAGATAGGAACTCACTGAAGACAATTGGTGAATGGTTGCTCAACTTCGTGGATCAGTTGAAGTTAGACATTAACACCATTGGATGCCAGCTCAGTGGTCTATCGGTTAAGGGCTTCGGCTCGAGACTGGTAGGTCCTGGGTTCGAATCTCGCGAGAGCGGGTTCGTGGGTGCGCGCTGCTGAGGAGTCTCATAATAGGACGAAACGGCCGTCCAGCGTTTCCAGGTTTTCCATGGTGGTCTAGCTTCAATTGACTCACGCTTTCAACTATGAAACAATTAAATGATTTTATTATAACTGTAATCATATTTATTATTATATAATTCATTTACCATTTCTCTAATTCTATTAATTGTTACTATTCAAATGTTCTGAATAAATATTTCTCATTCAGAAATTAATAAAAATACATATCTGCTAAAAACTGAATTTTCTAAATTACAGAAAACGAAATATTTAAATTATCTTAGTTTATTGAAGCCTGTTTATTAAATAGTACTTTAATGGTGTAACATCAAAGACAAACAATAAGGTTGATTTTGATTAATAACTACAAAGCAAATGTATTTAGTAATTTATCAATTACAAAGCGTGGACTCAATTTGATTATTCATCTATCTATTCATCTAAATGTGTTGTTAAACGACTGATCTATGAGAAACACATTTCAATTATTTAAAAACCATGATCCTTCTGAAGTCTAATAGTGAACATTCAGATCAAGGATGATAAGTAACCCAAGTTATAACCAAATATCTAATAGGCTCATACAAATTATGGAACATAATGATAGTAAGAAGACTAAACAGTTTAACAGCATCATGCTTGTCATGAGTCGTGATGGTACTGAGACCAATTCGTTGAAGGATCATGGATTCAAATAACTATTCAGTTCCAAACTAGGATGACTCAGTTGTACAATTGCTCTCCGTTGTCAACAGTTTTTATTTATTTATTTGGTGTTCATCGGTGATCGAAATTAAATTACATTTCTACAGTATTGAAGGGTTCTCAACTTTCTTTGCATAAATACAATAATTGTAAGATGTGCCTTACATAAATCAAATCTAAAAATAAAACTAATCTGATAAATGAAAAAAATAAAAGTCGTTCAATTAACATATTTGAACTAGACTTTTATCTCCAATGAATATGAATGCATTCACTAAAAATTGTCAAGGTTCCAAATAATTTCCAATAAAGTTAGTTTTTTTTATTTTAAATAATGTCGGCCTTTAATGCATATCATAAAAGAGAATTATTTGTATAATTATAGAGAAATAATCAAAAGATTGAAAACTGTATAATTTGACTTTAAAGCAAAAATGTGTTCAAGTGAACCAGACAAAAAAAATACATATTAGCAGGTTGAACAAATCAAAACTATTGCTTTTTTTTAAATATCTGATCAGTTAAATATTTCAAGTCTAATGTACTTACCTATTTACTCCTGTTATCCTTAGTAAAGCATAGGGCCCCGATAAGGATTCTCCAAACAACTCTGTCCTGGGCACCCCTTTCTAGTTGTTTCCAAGTGTTGCTCATTCCTTCGATGTCTGCCTCCAATTCCCTGCCCAATGTGTTCTTTGGTCTGTTTATTTTTCTTTTGCCTTCATGTCTAAAGTATATCTACAATAAATGGAATATTAATGTAAAAATGTGCTCAACAATCAATAAATCGATATATCATAATGTTAGATAAGTTATTTATATATTATTTACCAACTTCAGAGTCTGTTGTGAGATTTCTTCTCATTATATCATCAAATGAATTCCTACTCCAAAGATGACAGGAATGAGTGATACGTTTTATTCACAACAGAGATGTTCGTATAATTTCACAGTAAATGTAGTACATAAACGATTTTTATGTCGGTTTCTCCATTACAAAAATTAGCTCTTTCATGTTCTTGTTGTATATGAGTGGTTGATTTTAATAAATCATTGTCAAGTACACCAAAAGAGAAGTAATCCAACAAATTCTGTTTCAGTGTAAGGATATTTTAAATGTCTAGTATGTTAAACTTTAATAACGCTTCATTGTTACAGCCTCAACTAATATCTTGACACTTGAAATCAGTTATCCTGTAAATAGATTAGGCAAGAAACGTAATGCAGGCATAGTTTTTTTTTATTTCCAAAATAAGAATATGACACCATTAGCGTTTTAATCGACTCAATATATTTTTTATTTCCATGTATTTTTTCTATTGAAATTACCATTTCTAAGCACATAGGAAGCATTATTCATGTTCAGCATTCTCATTGATTCACACAATTTCAAACACTGACTATCATACAATTCAGATCAAGGACTAGTTGTAGTTGTTCTACCATCCAGAACTAAAAAACACTTACCAACTATTTCATCCCATTGTGGGACTCCTCAGCAATTCTCACTCACGACATCAAAGTAAAAACATTTTCGGGCTAAAAAATATTTTCATCATGCTTGACTCCAGTACTCCGTAGAATTGAAAACAGGAATAAAGGTGTTGATATAAGAAATAATTTCAAGTAATAAATAATAATATAATTTAGATTTTTGCTATCATTGTCGCCGATTCGAACACTCTTGGGATTAACTAGTCATACCTAGTAGTGAATTATCAGGAAATGGTTTCTACAGAAGTTATTTACATAAGAAATTTGATACATGTTGACTGATCAAAATTTTAAGAAAAACGGCTAACTGTGACAGGACAAATTGATCACTTGAACTCAATCAATGTTGAACGATTAGATGATCATAACAATGGTCACTACTTAATGACTAGTCAGTTGTAAATATCTCGGTCCTCAAAGAGGTCATTCGATAGCCGAACAGCATAATGGTAACGTCTCAGACTGTGCAACTGGATGACTTGTGTTTAAATCCCCACAGGGAGCATCAGT
The DNA here is from genome assembly GCF_000237925.1 of Schistosoma mansoni. Lineage (NCBI taxonomy): Eukaryota > Metazoa > Platyhelminthes > Trematoda > Strigeidida > Schistosomatidae > Schistosoma > Schistosoma mansoni. Next base: position 41,461,014 of record NC_031495.1, on the reverse strand, counting down.
CCACTCAAGAATTTAGATAGTATTGGGCAACGAGTGTCAAATACCATAAGACCCAGGTCAGACAGCGTTTCCTCCCAAATAGTTCGAACCCCCTATCGTAAGGGCAACGTGTTTATTTTGTACAGCACTAACATATGGTCACATTGATCAATAAAGCTGACTTATATATTCATATTTAAATCAATAAGCTTATGGTTAACTTTGTATTTAAATTGGTTACAACTAACTCCTTATAACTCAAAGTTACCTTAAATAGTCACATATTATACCTTAAATAATCAGACTAACTTAATATATTGATACTCCAAGTTAACATCAAGTTAAGTGGGATGTCACAAAATATATAAAATATAACAAACGTTTCTTGACATTATATTTGTTCAAACGGTTACTCTTTTTGTGATGCTCCAAAGATAATTTTCATTTCGTTATTCATGAGGTCATTCAGAAAAACAAGCTGGTGAATTGTTTCAAATGATTGTTTCCAGCAATGCTTATGTTCTGAGCTAAATAAAGATTTTCTAGTCTTTCTGAATATACACTATATCAGCTAATCTCGTTTTTTTAAAGTTTTGCTAGATCATACTGTATAAAAAACTGTGTCATTGTTTATTAAAACAAATAAGGAACATAATACAGCCAAATTTATTCTTTTAAGGTTTATTTTATATAATGTCTTAATATTCTACAAATGAAGAAAATATATGGTCCATTTCTGTCGTGCTATTTTTTATTTTATCCCAACTAAACAATTAAAAATAATATTAAATTCACTTAATATTGTTTGTTTAAATCTTCCCACTGATATTTAGGACTGCAACTGGTCAGTCTCTAATTGGCATATGTGTATACTGTGCATATTGCCTCGATATAGCCTTAATTCACAAGCATTGTAAGCAAAGATGGATAGTGGCTAGCAGTGGAATCCAGGACATAATATTGATTAAATTTAACAATTTTATGAAAAATTTAGTGAATATTGTGAATATTCTTCACCATAAATTGGGAACAACAGCAAAATCACTAAACAAATCGGGAGAAACTCAACAGTTATTTTATTCAAATCGGGAACACTTCAATGGTGTGCGCTCAAGTTATCCTCCATAAAGAATCAAGTTCAATAACTTGGAATTTCATAGAGATCACTATATCAGTTAATTGTTAAGTTGGAAGCTACTATTCACTTTATCTAACTTCAGTTCATTAACTAATTTTATTCTATTCGATCAATATTTTGATCATCTTGAAATAAATTAATATTGGATCACGTTTAATATAAATTTTAAGTTCACTGGAGCAGAAAAACCTTCACAATCATATTTAAGTGACATTTTATTGTATAGAACTTAGTGATTTACGAAATGTATATTTATAAGTTTGTCTGCAAACAACTATGGTGATTTTTGGTTATTAAATTTATCATATTGAATGTTTGTTTATTTAGGTATATTTAAGAAATCATACTATAAAATGAAATGACATATTATTAGATGAACAAAAAATAACAGAATATTTACTTGTTATCCCGGTAACTAAATCGCTGTTAATGAGTGCTGGATTTTATTTTGAATGATGCCAAAATTGTATTGATGCCAGTGAATCTTAATTCATTAACCAGACTATCTTCAGTTGTGACGGATAAAAGATTATTGTGAACCATAAGTATCTTAAGAAATGGTTGGTAATTACCAGTTGTTGAAATTCAGAACTGCAAATGATCATTCTCTTTTGTCATATGTACATCCTCAGCGATTTCCTCGATACACTGTATAACATAAATATTAGTATACTTGAGCTCAGTAGCTCAGTATATAAAGCATCGATACTTTAACTGACAGGTTAGTGAACACAGGTGTATGAATATCAACACTAAAATACAGATACATTCAGAAAGAATATTCCAAGCGGGACGAATTGTGCGTTCCACATTCTACAACTATTTTAGTGTTTATTGTTAGATTTCGACAAATATTCGACAGAAAGTGATGAATTTTGATTGTGTGTTTGTCAGTATTTATGAAGAGGATATATCGAAAAGAAGTCCAACGAGGGTTCATGCTTCTGATTATGGGATTCAAATCGTCACATATAAAAGTGATTCGGAAACACTATAGATAAAGCCCATTGTCTATTATTTTTTCGATTATCTAAAAGACATATTTTTACTTTCCAAGTTCGACAAAAACACAAAATTATGTTATATAGTTGAGATCATGAGTCAATTGAAGCTAGACTAACATGGAAAACCTGGACCACCGTTTCGTTCTATTGTGGAACTCCTCAGCAGTGAGGATCCGCGATCCCGCCTCGCGAGATTTGAACCCAGGACCTATCAGTCTCGCGCGCGTGCGCTTAACCTCTAGACCGGAATGTATGATCATGGTTGCATACTTAAAAATTTTATGTAAAAAATTTTTAAAATAAACTTACCTAGCAGTAGCAACGGAGAAAGCTGAAACAGAAGAAAATATAGGACAACTATATGATATAACGAAGAAACTAGCAGGAAAACATAGTGAACCAGAATGACCAGTGGAGAACAAAAGAGGCAAGAAAATTACTGAGATTCAAGAACAGAGGAAAAGATGTATAGAAAAATTTGAGAAACTTTTGGATAGACCAGCTCCACCGAATCCATCAGACATCGAAGCAGCACACACACCGTCCTATAGATGTCACTCCACCAAACGATCAAAAAAATCAGGATGACTGGACATCAGACAAGCCAAGTGTAGGGAAGAAGTAGGACCTGACCACATACCAGCTGAAGTACTGAAGTCGTACATAAAAGTAACTACAAACATGATCCACGTTCTATTCAGGAAGATTTTGGAGGAAGAAAAAGTGCCACAGACAGACTGGAAAGTAGGATACCTCATCTATATATCAAGAAAAGGAGATCTGACCAAGTGTGAGAACCACAGAGATAGCACACTACTATCAGTACCAGTAAAGGTTTTCAACAGAGTGTTGGTGCATCGGATGCAAGATCCAGTAGACGCCCAACTTCGAGACCAACAGATCGGATTCCGTGAGAATCGGTCGTGCATAGACCAAATCGCGACACTACGGATCATCGTTGAATAATCAAAGGAATGGAACTCGTCGCTATACATCAACTTCCTTGACTATGAGGTGTTTGGCAGTGTGGATAGGAGAGCATTATGGAAAATTCCTCGACCCTATGGAGTTCCTGAGAAGATTGTCAGCATTATCCGGAATTCATACGACGGACTAAACTGCAAAATCGCGGACAGCTGACAGATGGTGAAGATATGTAGCTCAGGTGGATGATTTCGATGGAGTTTTGTTCTCTGAGTTGGATGGTTTGTTTGTGGAGAAATTCACGCACTTCACTTCTACCCGAAGTTTATGCTGATGATGTCATTCAGAAGAACGGTGAAAGCTCCACGACAAAACCATCCAGCTCAGAGAGTAAAACTCCATCAAAAGCAGCTGACAGACGCATTCCAAGTGAGGACCAGAGTCAGGCAAGACTGCTTACTCTCCCCTTTATTCTTTCTTCTAGTGGTCGACTGGATTATGAAGACCTCCACATCTCAGGGGAAGCGCTAGCTTAGAATCCCTGTAGCTAAAGGAAAAGAAGAAGACCAACGAATACATTAGGTGAGGAATCAGAAGCAGACATCAAAATAATGAATACCAACTGGTAGGGATCGCCCAGTTCAGAGTTCGGTGAAGAATGCTGGTGGGCGGCCTATTTTCTTCCTAGAGAGGTAGCAGGAGTAGGTGATGAACGATGGAATTTTGAACTTTCTCTCTTTGACTTCAATAGAACACATCAACATGGCAATCAGTGAATCGGTAAATCAGTAAACGTTTATAAAACCCATAATATTAAAATGAATATGATTAATTAGTAGAAGGTTGTCATCTGTGAACTTAGCATGACTAACCGCTAAAGGTCAAATAAATTCTACCTTCATAAATGAGCCATGGATATTATCAATTCTCAACATGATGCAGAAGTAAACGTTATCAATTCATGATAAGCAATTTCCTTATGATATACAGTTTAACTCTGTCATCAACTTTAAATCCAATGTTATTGATTGGATAGTGAGAAAGAAAACAAAGTATGCTTTAAAGAATAAGTAATTAGATAGGAATGGACTCTAAGTCAGTTATAAACAACATATGATTTGGCATGAATCTCCATCTCTACAAATGGCTACATTACATATGAGAGCAAATAGAAAGAAATTTTACAGGATGGAAGCCAAAAAGGTCAAAATAAATAGTATCTATGACAGATAGAAACTAAACGGATTGTAAAGAATGCATGGATTTGACACAGTTTATTTTAAGGCTTCAGTCAGTTGCATGAAGTTTAAGTTACTGAATAAATCGTCACTAACTATCTTAGATTATATATATATATATATATATATATATATATATATGATGAAGTAGCATAAAAAATGTCATGAATTATCAGTAATAACTTGTACGCATCAATTATGACCTTTAACCTTTATCTACCTATGGAATTGGAATCTGTGCACCAAACTTGAAATCATAGATTTTGTGAGAAAATCTTTCTATTTTATGACTTTTCAGGAGATAATTTTGACTGTTTAAAATGCTTGTGACTTACTGACAAAATCGAGGTAATTCTCATAGGATGAGGCTATACCAAAAGAGACTGATCAATTGCAATCTTAAATATCACTGGGAAGATTCAAATAATCAATATATGAATAAAAACCAATAGTTAGTTTTTCAAAAGGCTTAAACAACAAAAATCATCTCATGATCGGTTGGAAAAAGTAACGAACGTGTAGTACTATTTACCTAACTGTCACGTTTTTAGTTGATAACTGTGTTAACTTAACATTAATTCTAATTTATGCTGTTGGTATGTCAAACGATTTTTATATTCTAAGGGAATGGAGGAATAACAACATAATGATATGATAAGAAACAACATAGCGTGTGTACAAAACGTTATGAAGTATTAAGAGTAATTTACGGTTCATTGATCCATTGTGTTTCGTAACACAATGAAAAGACTGATAGTTTTATTTATAATATGCTTATGGACAAACATTTTTTTTATGATGTCTCTGATGATTTTGATAGTGTAAACAAACATGAGATAGTAATACTGATTTATTGTTAAGTAGTCGCGGAACATATTTCAATTTTTTGATTATTTGACGAAAGTTAAAACGAATTATGTCATTTAACCAGTATAGAAGTCACAAATTTACTCTGTTGGTTAATCATGGTGTAAGGAAGCCTTATTTCATGTACATTGAGCGTCCAGTATAAAGCTTTAAAATGTTTGTTTGGGTTTTCACTGCTGAATTAAATTGCCATGCTCAATCAGATCAGTCGTATTTCAAAACTTTAGGATCATATAAACGGACCATTAAAAACAGTATGCTTATATACATCGTTCGTTAACTATCAAAGCCGTTTTGTTAAACGATCAGTTACTAGAGCATTCAAAAGTTGTCTTAATTTTAGTATGTGTAAGTACTAGTTCCTTCAAGATCATCCGTACTCTTTGCTGAGGAGTCCCAACTAGTATGAAACATATTCTTTGCTAGTGTTGTGGATTTATGCCCGGCCTTTATTACGTGATTTATTCACCAATCGGAATAGGACTTATCCAATCTTAACACTGTGCCAAACCAATCACGTTCGACCGGCATGAACAGCCTAGTGTCCTTATTGGTTCCTTGTCCTCCTATCCCTTCCAGTTGAGTCCAGAACAGCAATAACAGCTTCACTATGTGAATCATTTATTTCAAGTATGCTTGATTTATATATCAGCCAAACAGACCGCATGACACCATAAAATAGAAAATAACATTTATACATGATCAAGCCAAATGTGACTGTGAACGTGGGAGACAGTAACCAACAAAAAACTGAGTATAATTTAGGAACAGTAAATCGTATAATAATAATTTATAGGTTAAAATGAAGCTTATAATAAGATGAATATAGATATACACAAAACTAATTACTCAATAGTTATACAATAAGAATATTTACAGAATATTAGCCCATTAATATATCTCAGAAGTTTTCCGTACTTTATTCATCACTAGGATAACAGTTAATCTAAGGATTTTTTTTGTCGACTAATATTTCAGAAGAGAAAAAACAAAGATAAATCAAATTTGTTTAGTCTGTAGCTGTAAATAATTCCCCAAAATCAATAGCTTTGTAAGCGTTTGACATTGAATGCTGACCACATTAGTTTAAATGGACTTGTTTAGCTGAAGGCACTCGGTCATGCATCCGTACCAGATCACGTTACAGCACAACGTGGGAAACATTTCCTACGACCATTAGCCAGATTAGATCAATAGCTTCTCGATATATTGATAACCCATCAAATATATCTTCCAACCTTTTCTCTTCTGACTTTAACTGGGTAGGCACGATTCGATTATAGGTGTTACTGGTAAAGAGTTGTTAAACTACAGTACTGGTGGTATCTTCAAGTCATTTTTATTCATTTGACCCTTAAAATATACATAAATACGATGAAATACTTGACATACAAGAAAAACAAAAATACTTTTAAGTAAATAATTCTGTACTCCTCAACATTTGTTATTTATGTTTTAGTTATATTATTAACATCATTTTGATGGAGTTTTGTTCTCTGAGCTACAAATCTTCTCCACTATTAACATCAATTAATGATAATGATATGTGTTTTTTCCATTTATTTAAAAAAACTAAATATCCCTGTACATCAATAAATCAGTCAGCTACAACGTAGGATCAGGCACATATATGTATCGGTTCAAGTTGCCATACCTCATTAGCACAACAAGATAAACACCGAATTCATAGTAGTTAATTTAATGGTGGCTATACATGAAAGAAAGGTTGTATATAATGAAGGAAGATAGATATAAAGCGATTTTAATCTCAAGGTTTAAGGGAAGATAGTGTTCAAAAATCTCAAATTTTCTTAAAATTAATATACATTTTTGTTCATCACCTCTTTCTCTCTGTCTTTCTCTTTCTATGTATTCCATTGTTGAAAATTAAATATTCACTTTTGTCAAACATTGTTGTTGTTTTGTTTTCTTTTTCTCATGCAGACTCTTAAAGATGTTCTACTAAATATCCCATAAATATGTTTATCTATAGACTATTGTATTTTTCTTCAGTAACATTAAAATAGACAAATGCTAATTTCAGTTTACAAAAATAAATCATTGATATCGTTAGTCTTTAAATCTGTCTGGATTAGTTAAGCTAAAATCATTCAGTAAACTATATTGTTCAGTATATAAAAGAATTATTTGTTTATAGAAGAGCGGTCATTATATCTTGTATAATAAAAATACGAAATATCAGAGAATGATACATTTAACTGATTCAGAAAGATACTACTTGTTTTACTAAAAATTCTAGGTATTCTATTCAGTTTTCAAGAAATACATAAAGATTAGGTAGTCCAAAAAATCCATTCGATATACAGAATAGCGGACATGTTTACAAGATAAATATTTGAATAATTGAGAAAATGATCAAGTAAGTTGAAGTGAATATTCAATAAAATAACAAAACAATAATTAGGAAGTCGGGAGAAAATCTGGACTCTTATTTAGAGTTAGTTGCCACTTGTCAACAAGGGGTACATTCAGTCTCGAGAAAACTGATAATCCCCGTGGACCTTTATTATTCACCATCACAATCGGTGACTGATCATGATGACTACTCTGATGATCGTTTAATAGCAAGATTTAAATAAAGTGACTTGAACGCCACTTCACAAAACTAATATTTAGCTAGAAATTCCGTCACTACCTAAATAAAGTAATTGTATGGAAACTGAAAGAGGGGAATATGGGTAGTCTATGTAAGAAAGCTATGCAACTTATTAATGTAAATAAGCAGAATCAATAAACGTTTTGTAGATCGATACATTACCAAGCAATCTTATTACAAAAATAAAAGTAAGCTGTTTGAGGGACCCATATGTAAAGTATACACAAACTGTCATTTATTAAACGTTGTATTCTAATATTCATTTATGATCAAAGTATATCAATTAAGCAATTCATTGAAGGTGGTAAGGTAAATAATATATAACACTACTGTGTAATGTGTCGAATGTTTTCAACGACACTATTCAGAACGTTGTTTGTTCAACAACGAACATTCTTTTACTCTGATCAAGACTTAGGAGAACACTAATGATTAGATAAACAGTTTATTCAACATTATGGAGTCGAAGTAGTCGCAAGTCGTTTTTGACAAAAGCGACTAATGATAGTTTCAACGGAAAGTAACCGTTTCTCGTTGTAGGTAAATGTATATTCCTAAATAAGGCTGAGTAACTCCGCCTGAAGTCTCTCCGGGGTTACTGCCGGTCCCGAGCCCGGATAAAGGAGGTGGGTTGGGTATAGTGCTAGCTTCCCCATCCCGCAGAAAACTAACCTGCCGAAAAAACGCCAAGAAGAAAAAATGATTCAAACCATTTAGACCATTTCACAATCTACTCACTGTAGAGGGAACTACTATGGAGAACAACTGGAAAAGGATAAGAGAGGCAATCACTTCAACATTCAGGAGGTTCTGGGCCAAAAGAAGCATCATCACAAGGAATGGATCACTGTTGATACACTGGATAAGACTGAAGGAAGGAGGAACAAGAAAGCAGCAATCAATACCAGCCGAACAAGAGCAGAAAAAGTCAAGGCACAAGCCGAATACACAGAGGCAAACAAGCAAGTGAAGAGGAGCATCAGAACCGACAAATGTTAATATGTGGAAGATTTAGCAATGACAGCGGAAAAGGCTGCAAGAGAGGGAAACATGAGACAACTGTATGGTACAACAAAGAAACTTGCTGGAAATTACCGTAAACCAGAATCACCAGTGAAAAGCAAGGAGGCCAAGGTAATCACCAACACTGAAGAACAGCGAAACAGGTGGGCGGAACACTTCAAAGAACTCTTGAATCGACCAGCTCCACTGAACCTACCCAACATCGAAGCAGAACCCACTGACCTCTCAATCGATGTTGGCCCACCAACAATTGAAGAGATCAGCATGTCCATCAGACAAATCAAGAGTGGCAAAGCAGCGGGACCAGACAACATTCCAGCAGAAGCAATGAAAGCAGACATTGAAATAACTGCAAAGATACTCCACATTCTCTTCAGTAAGATTTGGGATGAAGAACAAGTACCAACAGACTGGAAAGAAGGACTTCTGATCAAAATACCAAATAAAGGCAATCACAGCAAGTGTGATAACTACAGGGGCACCAATCTTCTCTCAATAACAGGAAAAGTCTTCAGCAGGGTATTGTTAAACAGAATGAAGGACTTCGTAGACGCCAAATTTCGAGACCAACAGGCTGGATTCCATAAGGATCTATCGTGTACTGACAAAATCGCAACACTACGTATCATTGTGGAACAATCGATTGAATGGAATTCATCACTCAACATCAATTTCATTGACTACGAGAAAGCATTTGATAGCGTGGACAGGATGGATTAAACTGCAAAATCGTGCATGGAGGACAGTTGATAGACTCGTTCGACGTAAATACCAGTGTCAGGCAGGGTTACTTACTCTCACCCTTTCCCTTTCTCCTGGTGATCGAATGGATTATGAAGACATCAACATCTGGAGGGAAGCACGGGATATAATGGGCAGCTAATATGCAGCTGGACGATTTAGACTTCGCAGACGATCTGGATCTTTTATCATACACGCAACAACAAATGTAGGAGAAGATGACCAGTGTAGCAGCAGTAGGTCTCAACATACACAATGGGAAAAGCAAGATTCTCCGATACAACACAACATCCATCAATCGAATCACACTTGATGGAGAAGCTTTTGAAGATATAAAAACCTTTACATATTTGAGCAGTATCATTACTGAGCACGGTGGATCAGCAAAGAAAGAGCAGCATATCTACAATTGAAGAACATTTGGAACTCAAAACAACTGTCAACCAACACAAAAGTCACAATTTTCAATACAAATGTCAAGACAGTTCTACTGTATGGGGTGGAAACCTGGAGAACTACGAAAGCCATCATCCAGAAGATACAAGTGTCTATTAACAGTTGTCTACACAAGATACTTCGGATCCGATGGCCAGACACTATCAGCAACAAGCTACTGTGAGAGAGAACAAACCAGATCCCATAGGAAAAGGAAATCGGGAAGAAGCTCTGGAAGTGGATAGGACACACATTGAGGAAAGCACCCAGCTGCGTCACAAGGCAAGCTGTCACTTGAATCCTGAAGGCTAAATGAGAAGAGGAAGACTAAAGAACACACTACGCCGAGAAATGGAGACAGACATGAGAAGAATGAACAACAATGGGATAGAACTAGAAAGGAAGGCCCAGGACAGAGTGGGTTGGAGAATGCTGGTCGGCGGCCTATGCTCCATTGGGGGTAACAGGCGTAAGTAAAGAATAAGGCTAAATACCATGAAGAATAGACCCAGGGTTTGATGATCACTGTCTGTAAAGATGTATTTGCTGATTTGCACGGGGAACGATATCTATTTCTCGCAATACATGCATCATTATATAAAGTTATTTCCTAATAGTCTTATATTCAATTCAAGGTGAATTGATGCCGATAAAAACATTCTAGAAAACTGTTCAGAGTTAAATTTATTAAGTAAAAGTTTTCTACAATTAATATTAATATAACATGACTGGTATCACTGTATTTAATCTGACAATTTTATCTCAGCCTGTTGTCTTTATTTTCAGAGACTAAGTCCCAGGTTTGGACTCCACCCCACCTACTTTGATTTGAGCCACCGGGTGGTGTTATTAGCTTTCAGATTTAGAGTGTAACTTATACCCAAGTACTTGGTGAATGGGTTACTGAAAAAAATCATAAAAGAGCTTGATCACAGAGTTAAATTGTGCATTTTTATAAGATAGCACTTTAAACGAATAAATCCTTTATCTATGACACGAAACACTTACACTATTATTTTGGATTTATCTACGATTGCAGGATTACATATATACTATTTAATAATTTTAGTGATATTATGAACAGCCATTGATGTCTCGAAGGGCGCAGCTTCTCCGACTTCTGCTCTTATAAACCCAGGTAGCTATTATGCACAAAAGAGTGAATATTTTTGGCGAAGGAAATTTGTACAACATTATAATATAGTGGTAACGGATAAAGCGAAGAAATTGTATTATATATATATATATATATATATATATAAAGAGAAAGAGAGAGAGAGGGAGAGAGCCATGATAAAAAGTTAACTGAAGAGAAATTACTTCGCTCTATTCGTTCTTTTTGCTAAATATCGAAATAGGAATCATATATCATATAATACTGGAAAATTATACTAGATTTGATTGTAGAGTCAAGTCTTTTAGTCATTAAACTAGCTTGACAATAAATTCGTTGAAGAGATCCCTTATAAGTATATTGTGGAGACAAAACCGACAGTAAAATTATATACTAGCTTTTGATTAATCCCAATGAAGAACTACATTTTAATAAACAATTAAGTTATTTCATAAAAAATTGAACAAGTTATGAAAAAATGGAAGACGGCACAGATTTCAGCTATGCATTACATTTCTCGATTTTACAAATTATATAAATACGTTAGATCATTGATTAATTACCTGCTCAATTTATTTACTGACCGAACATTTAAAATTATATGTAATTAATTATTACTGTGGATGTTGTTTAATCAATGGTTAGTGAATAAATCAGTATTGTTTCCTCTCTTACGTCGGAAAATCAGTTTCGTTTCGTTGTAATAATTAAGTTATTCTACAGTCATGCCAGTAGCAGTAATCAACATGTAGTTCAAAACACAACGTTAATAAAACTAGTCTTGCTTAAAGTCGCCACACATATATTAGATACAACTTATCCAAGGAAACTAGGAACATAACGAGACGATCAGTGAAACTACAGTGTAGCGGCAAATGAATCCCCAAAATAAATAGCTCTGTAAGTTTTCGACAATGGATCCTGACCACATTAGTTTTAATGAACTCACCTAGCTGAAGGCGCTCGGTCATGCATCCGTACCAGATCACTATTGGGAACACCGTGTTCAACATCCCCTGCAATCACTAACCAGCCTAGATCAGTCGATTCTCGATATATTGATAGCCTATCAAATATATCTTCGAAACCCCTCGATTCTGACTTATGATTTCACTAGGTGGGCACGATTCATAGTAGGTGTTACTGATTGAAGCATTGTCAAACTCCAAATACTCGTGGCGTTTTCAACAGCTTTACTTATGACGATACGTGTATTTCTTATGATATCATGGATGTATGATGATGCTTAATACCCGAAACAGATATTTTATATCTAGTAAATAATGAACAGTCCACTATATTTGTAAGACATGCAGTCACAATCAACACAGACGCTGCCACAAATGTATGTTAGTGCAAATTGCGATATCATATCAACATTGCAAGCTAACAAGATGGATAGTATATATATATATATATATATATATATATACTGTTATAATTTCGACTTCGTTACTATCCATCTTGTTAGCTTGCAATGTTGATATGATATCGCGATTTGCACTAACATACATTTGTGGCAGCGTCTGTGTTGATTGTGACTGCATATATATATATAACTAAACAGGACATCCAATCACGTTGACAATCTTTTAAGTAGGTATTCGCTTTAGTGTGTATGAGACATGTGGAGTGAAATGAAATATGTGTTAAGATAACAGATTGTATGTGAGAAGAAATTACATTTGCTATTTACAGCCTGTGATAGGTGTCCAAACATGCACAAAATGAAGATAAATAAGCATGATAAAAATAAAGAAATGGGTTTGTTATTCAGCTAATTGTTCATTATATCAGATAGGACAATCGAATGTAATCGTTGTTATCCAGATAATAAGCCATAGACTGAATGGAATAAGTTCGGGCTTACTTATTCATTGCTATGGGACAGGCAAGTGTATTCCACCTAACAATACCATTTGAATTTGCCCATGTGTAGGGCTTCAGTCAGTCAGCTACAACGTAGGACCAGACACATATATGTATCGGTCTAAGTTGCCACACATCATTAGCACAAGATGAACACCGAATACGTAGTAGCTAATTTACTGGTGGTTTTATATGAAAGATCGTATATAAGGATATAGTACGAGAAGAAAGACAGATTTGAAGCAATTTTAATCCTATAGTTTAAGGGAGTGTATGACTTCGGCTGTTAGTCTTTCTTTGTAAGAATCCAAACCCTTCGAGATGTTCTTGTGTCATTGAAATCATTTGTATGACCCGACTCTATTGAGTGTAATGCTATCGCTGATTTGTTTCTGATTTTTCTTTATATCATGTGAGAATACAGGAATGTGCTTTAAGCATAGTTTGCCCCTTCACCCTTACATTCAGTTGCCTTATTGTTTCACCTGTAGTCATCGTTTGCATGACTTGTAACCAATAATACAACTGCATTACTTCAGTCCTCCTTAATACAACGGATTCGTACGGTAAAACCAAACCATATTCCGACGTTTAATTTAACATATCAGATTACTTGGGAATAAGAAGTCATGGGAAGTAAATGTGTAAAATCACATCAGGAACTGTTCTGAACAATAGCAAGTTTTGTTTGCTAGATGAGTCTTCTGAGCTTCACAAAAATACTATGAAAATAACCGTATATATAACGTCAGCCTTGCAAACATTGCTCACATGAAGAGCCAATTTCACCAAACTATCTGATCACAGTAACTACAGATTTATTGATAGCATACGACTTGTAATAAACATCAAGTGACATTCTGACCGTTTTGGTTCATAAGAACACTTTGAAAGTTGTGCACCTACATAAAGTACTTTGAGGAATCGCCGCCTACCTTCTGCTTACTGAAAAGAAGTAAATTGCTAATACATCCTATTATACTATGAAACTAGGGACCTGGTGGCAGTTAGTTTCACTTTAAATATTTAAATAACTAATGACCGCTTTTTTAATTCTCTCAGTTTTATGGAATCAGTAATTTTTAAATACCAGAGTTTGAGAATAATTTAAGATATCCTAACTATATACGATCCACATATATCCAAAAAGAAATAAAACAACAGTGATATATCAAATAATACTCTAATACCTAAAAAAAAGTGATTTCGTCAACAAGAAAAAGATTGGTACAAATGCTTTCATTGGGAGTATGTAACTGGATACTAATCTAATATGAACTACTGTAAAAATGAAATATAATACTATAGAAAAATAATAAGAGGTTAAGTGAACAGTAAAATACATGGGTGAATACCGGGTATGCTACAAAAAATAACTAGTTTAATAGATCAAATGAATTACACATACGTAAAAAAAGACATCCCGGTTGAATGTTAGCTATCTGCAACACATAATGAGCTGGAATAAACAAATGCAAAAGTTGACAAAAGAAAGACAGTATTGCTGACATGATAATGGTCAAAAGTAAACTGGAAGAGAGTGATCACAAAACTACAGAAATTATATCATCAGAAACTATGTTTAAAGTAATCAGATAATCAACAAGAAACACTGAACTGACACTTTTAATTTTTGGTATCACCAACTTTGAAAATCACTCCCGTGATAACTTGGAAGTCCAAGAAGAGAATGTTATCGGTACAGTATTACAAACTATATTAATTTGTACTTGGAGTGAAGGATATATTCACCACATGTAAGACCTGAGAGATGGAGACTAGAAACACTTCGTAAAAAAATAAGCAACTAAGACTAATTTCCTACCTACAACAAAATTCTACTAAATGATGAGTGTAGGCACTTTTCCTACGAAAAGTTAATGAGCTTACACTTCGAGGCGTGTCCAGAGAACTAGACCTATCACATGCACTAAAACAAAGCTAGGAAATTAAGTTATAGCTGTATAATTGTTCAAGATTTTGCAAACGATTTCCATGCAGATATCATGAATTGCTTAAGCACTTGATACTGGACGGGACTAACTGCAGGTTGAGTTTCTTGAACGTTTGAAGACGGAGTAATAGGAGCACTGTTGGAAAACGGCTTTTTTATCACTTTAGAATATCGAAGAGAGGAATTTAGGTATGGATTGCTATATACAGACTTCTGAGAAGTTAGATCACGATTTACAGAATGAGAATACGAATTAGATGTTTGTTTAGGATTGTGTAAAGTACTTGACACAGATGAAGAAACATTATCAGCATTTCTGGACTTTCTAGATGAGGCATTTTGAGGGTGAGGTAAAACAGTTGCTGAGCGAGCAGAGGAAGACTGAGATTCTTCATGTACATTCGAATACATTCCACTACGCTGCACAGAACGTCTGGATAAATTTGAACTGAGTCGATGTGTAACATGGTGTTGCTGAAAAGTACTTACATTATTGACTGGTTGTGTAGATAGATAACTATGTGTTTTATAACCAAGATCACAAGATGACTGTTCGGAGTTACAAGTTTTATTTTGAACCAACTTTGAATGTTGTTGTTGCTTGCGTCTTAACCTTTTGTTGGTCACTGGGGTGAAATCCTCTTCAACAATTACGGGTTCTTCATTTATATAGCTAGTTGGAAATGAACTGGAAGGAAGCAAAATATCACATGAATCTAGATGAGTGTTTATATTTGTTGTTAATGATGTGGCCACTTTATCGTCATCACAATCACTGAGTAATGCTCTTTTGTCTGATACTTTTTCAGGAGTGTTTGAAGATGAACGACATTTAATTTTTGATATGGGCTCATTAAATGGGTCAAACTCAACCAAATCACTGCACTGAGGTTTTACATTTTCATTTACCATATTAGTGTCATTCATGGGAGTTTTAACTTCGATACATGATAGATCATCTTTTTTAGAAGCAAGGGACTTTCTGTTCTCTGATCGTTTGCTTCGGGTATGATGTGTTTCTCTGAGACAACCTGAAATATACGACTGCGTATGAGGTGAGAAACATTGTTCACCAGGATAAGCTTGACTATTTGATATCAAAATGTTTGAATCAGAGTTCTGACTTTCACTTAGACCGTGATTTGAATTGCAAAAGGACTTTGAAACCTCCTTCTCACCAGATAAACCGTTTGAAACCGGTTCACATGAGGTCTTATCGGTGGACTGGGGAGACTCACTCTACAAAAAATAAGCAAATAGGTCAACGGTGTACATGAGTAAGAAAAATATGTAGGGCAATTAAAATGAAAAAATGAAAGTTAATTAGAACAAGATCATCCTTAATAATAAATGTACAGCTTTCAATATCTGTATTTCGATGAAGGTAGGTGTATTTTGGGAAATCATTATTATGAAACCCATGTTTTATCCACAAGGAAAAATGAGACAAAATGAAGATAGAAATAAACAGCTTCTCGGTGTGTTGAAATGGACGCTGCAAAATTTATTGTCAATTATAATTTATTTCGAGCGGACTATCAAATAGTTTCGAATATCCGATCGAAATTTGTACCGAAATATGGCAGTAAGTAGTAAAAGGTCAGAAACGAGCACTTAAAAGTAATCTAGACACCTTTCCTAACCGACTAAGTGCATATTTGGTGCCGATAAGCACAACTATATTACCATTTAAAAGTCAATAACTCCAAAGTAAACTAAAAACCTCCGTCATCAGTCCTTACCAAGTGATATAAAAAACATTGTGATTTATAAAACCACGGTCGCTACTTGAAAATTGACCAGTCTCTAAGAAAGGAATCTGAGAATCGCCAAAAGTCCGATTCCAGAAATTTTGTTTGCCATACAATGAACAGAACCGAAAGTTGAGTCTTTCTAAATAGATCAAACAGTGGGATAGCGGGCAGCTGTTTCATGGTGTACAGAATACCAAAAAGTGTTAGACTTGCGATGTCCTCTTTGTTCTTTAGCTAGATCAACAAGCAATTATTTAGAAAAGAATAGGTCCATACAGAAGCCCACCACCAGAAGACCTAGCAAAGGCCCTTGAAATTGTGCCTTTACGGTCAAAATCTGATTCGAAACGTTGTCTAGAAATGGCGTACGAGACTACAAGTAGGGTTATAATCCAAAGAAACACATGACATGATTTGACACTATGTAGAACTAAACACTTGAATCGTTAAACAAAAACAAGTGTCAGAAAACACGTACTGTTTAGGAACCTAAAGTGTGAGGATCTAATTGCACTTTGGTCATCTTACTGGCACAGAGATATCAACAGATAAGAGTTGCGGACAGTAGGTGAGTTCAGCTATGGATCAAGAACTTTGAATATATAGACGCCAACGTTTCCGGCCCTGTCAGGGCTGTAGGAACTAGGTCCTGAAGTTGTCCGACAGATACTTGCTACTGATAACTTTCTAGGGCATTGTGGTTTACAATAGCACATTGACTATGATCAATATATGACGAATATAACCTTTAGAAATTCATCGTTTTGGAAAATAGAGATAGCTGAATTAAATTGTTTGAACTAGATATTATGCAACTGTCATAACACTGACATAGCCAAATGACTGCGACATAAAGTCATAAAACCTAATGACGAACGTAAGTCACATTTGAGAGTATGACTATGGTGATTCACGGACAAAATCGACCCAGAAACAAACGTAGTTTAAGAATGAAAACCTTTTTAACAAAAAGGGTAAGCCCTACCAATGAAGTTAAAACAATTAGTATGTACAAGTGTAACTATATCATAGCCAAATTAACTCGAATGACAAACTTACCGATCTCATTGATGATTTTGCCATCTGATTGAGAGCTAAATTTAAGCTTAGAAAATAAAAGAGATACTTTCTTACCTGGCCCACCTTTGGAGAAGAGTATATCGCTAGACGCTGCTTCAGAAACATGTAAACCAGAAGCCAAAGGTATAGATAAAATAGCGTCGCTGCTAAATGATAAATCTGTTAAGTTTGAGATCAAACTCCCCGATGATGAGTAGGTTTGACGAAGTAATGGGCTCGGAAGAGAACACATAGGAATGTGTTCTAGGAGACGCAGTGTATTTTTAGAAGATATGGAACGTAAATTTATCCTGCATTTTTGATCTCCAAACTTAACGTCGCTAGGAAGTCCAAGTTTACCTTTCAGGGGACAAATCCGCGATCTTCCCGGGATATATTCGTCATACAACCTATCCAAAGAGTAAAGGCACGATTTCGAGGCAACTTCTGATAACAGCTTTTGATTAAACTGATTGTTTATTTTGCTACATTCAGATATATGAGAATTCAGAGTCACTTTAGCATTGAGGGAGACATCAGCTAAACGTTTTCTTAGTTCGTTCAATGTCGGCGAAGCAATACGTGGGGTTTTTATTTCTTCCATATCTGTGATTTCTACTTCTTCGTCAAAACTTTGATCGATTTTCGGGTAGAACGAGTCAGTTGTTCCATTAGAAATTGTGTCTTCGGGTATGAATAGTCCGGATTCAGGAGTTTTACTGATTTGTGATACATTGCACTCAGACGCTTTATTGAAAGATCGACAGTCATCAATACCGAGGAATGGCGAGGTCAGACACTCATACGATGCAACAACGGTCCCGTCCATCTTCGCAACGACGGAAAGACAAGCAACCACGGCGCCAACAAAGCTACACAACTCCGGTGAATAAACTGACACAATAAAACAAAACTGTTGTTAAAACTAGCAAAACTATACAGCTTAAGTTTTAAGTGAGACATAATGTGGTATGACTGTCCCTTCAGTGTCAGAGCCTGTGGGACTGTCTGCGGTAATGCTGAGGTTGATAGATTGTGGGGTGAACAAAAGCTGAGGTTAGGAGTTAATACAATATACAAATCATTGGGTAACTAGTGCCTAACCTACTAAAGTAAGAGGCTCTACTTAAAATCCAAAGTATCTGATCGTTTTATAAAAAGGATTGGGAGTTGGAATGCATAAGTTATTGTCACTGTTCTTAATAACGACACAAATGCTTCATGTTTGGATCACGGAGACAACATTTAATCATTCCGAACCAACAATACAACTGTAGTGACACGTAAACCACCGAAAAAATAGTTCTGCGGATCTTCGACACTGAAGCTGACCTTGAAGGCGGCCTGTTTGAATATCTGGGCTACCGGTTCCTGAAATCTGGATATTTCAACAAGTTATCAGTTGTTTTGTTTGTTTCAACAAATCAATACGTCAATTAATTGCATAGCTTATTCAGGTGCTTTTGTGAAAAGTTGATGATATTTCGCTGTACAAGTTACTAAAATGTACAATCGGAGACATTATGATGGCTGGCAATATGCATTTAAAAGGATGGATATGATTCAGAATTTGACTTTTGAAATGCTTATATCTAACTGGCGATCACTCAATATTTGTCGTCGATATCGATCAAGACATAATGAGCGGAAACCCTCTGAAATACTTTGTGCTGAGAATTCTATATTGTACCATGTAGCGCCAGTAAAATATCACTGAACCCTAGCCAAATTAGTTGGGTCACTAAATATCGAACAGATCATCGATCCCCGTCAAGGTCAAGGACGATCAACGCTCACCAGTTAGTCATACGACATGGACTGGCCCATGCGGTGGTAGTCTCATTAACATCTCACTACTCATTCTTTCTAATATATTTACGTAATCACGCTCTTTGTGTTATACAGTCTTCAAAGCAGACACAGTACTTTGATACATAGAATGGGGTAATCCACGTCATATGCTTACCGCGACGTGTGACTTCGAAGTTAGCTTGTTGGTTACACCGTTCCCGTCTAACTCGAGTAGGCCTCCAATCTTTCGACATAGATCATCAACGTTGATGATGTGCAACCAAAAATATAATATTGGATAATGTTAATAATAAGTAATTAGTTAATAGTAAATGAATAGTCTTGCTAACCTCACCTAGCTGAAGGCGTCCGGTCACGCATCCGCACCAGATCACGAGTGGATACGCCTTGCTACTCATCCCTTGCAACTGTTGGCCAGCTTAGATTAGTCACTTTTCGATGTATCGATAGTCTTCCAAACACATCTCCGAACAACTCCATTTCTGATTTCACTGGTATACTTTGATTACAATGACGTTACGTGTAATTCAGTTGTCAAACAATAAATACTTGAGGCACCATTAGACTATACATGCGTTACGAACTAAAGCGTTGTCAAGCCCTGAGTATCTATAACATTTTTGTGACGAATCTGATTGACTTTAAGGCCTATTTGAATGACAACACCGTACGCTGACAATCAATGACAACCAGAACGATATGCTCAAATGTTTCTACGAACGTTTGTACGAAGTCTCCGCTCCGATTTCTGTAACACTCAGTGCTTTACTCTTCTGCAACATTGAACCATTTTCTAGATGTACAACAAAGCAAACTTGAATGGTTCAACCAAAAATAACTATTTACGATCAAAAAAGTCAGTGGTTCTAAAATACAACATGATTTGACGTTAACATAGGATTGAAAGTAGTTTCATAAAGTTTTTGACCGAGCCAAGCCCTGATATGCAGAAGAGTGATATAAAAGTATACAACTGTGCAACTTCTACTGAACATTAGAGAATCGGTTATAGAGCGTCAGGTAAGAAAGCTAAGTCACTTAAAAAATTGAGGTATTCAAGTACTTGACCATACAAGTATGAACAGTTCCAAAGAGGAAAGCACTGCCGTTTCTGGGCAAACATAAAGATTCATCGCCCATTGAGACGAAGGAACAAGCTCTGGGATATCGATATCAGCCTTCTCAGAAATTATGCAATAAAACTCTTCAAATCTAGTTGGCATTAATACATCAACACAGTGTGTGTCGCTCAGAGAAATATGAAAGTCAACCGATCCAAAGTTTAATCGAACACCTAAGCAACTGCTTTGATATACCACTTGGAGATCAGTAAGGCATTTTGGTTCTTTAAAAACATCAGTCCATAAATCACAAACGAAAACAAATCGATACAAAATGCAAGCCATAGCAGAATGCTCAGTGACTTCGTTCCTATATGAACCTCCACTCGAAGGTTCATGATCTGTGGGAACAATATCACAAAATTCCGCACTTTAACCAGATCTCAATGAAGACAGTGTGTAGAGGGCATTAAGCTGCTCAGATACAAAACGGTCAGCAGGACTCGATGAGCTCCATTCTTAACTTCTGAGAGAGCGAGCAACACATCCGTAGATTTCAAATCGGATCAGTCTGATATGAGTTATAACTGTTTTTAGATTAGTCTAGGTATTCATTGCTGCCCTGTAGAAAACAAAATACGTTAACCGGGTAAATAGCGGTCTTAAATTTTATTATAATTGTTAATGTACATTATTATCTAAATAAATATTACCATTCAGTCACTCAACCAGTAATTGTTCAATCGGTATTCAAATTTAACCTACGTTAAATATATAGACTGATCAAAGACAAAATAATGAACAAGTGCAACACATAAATGTTCCTACCAATCCAGGAATTTTACTCTATCTTTTCTCGATAGGTCGCGTGCAGATTGTACAGATATGTCTGTCATAACATAGTGTTTCTAATTCTGGGAAAGCGCTTTAATTCACAATCAAAAAAGCGAAATTATAGTAAATTCATGCAACACAATCAAAAAGGAGCGGATCAATATGGCAGCCTCCATAACGAAATATCTACAAACGCAACACAGATGTAGTTCGGGAAAAAACTTGGAAATTTAGTGAAGACGTAAAAAACTAATTGCTATGATAAAATCTGAGGAATATCGTTACACGCACGGCAATTTTTGTTTCGTTCCTTTCCATTCCATTTTGAAAATTTTCCATCACGTTTTCTAAACTCTTTCATTTCGTTTCGTCCAGTTAAACGATTAGCTTTAAATTGGTGAAAGTTGGCTAGTTATTCTTTAAAATTGATATAAAATGCAAACACTTGTCAGAAGCGCCCCTTTTCTTCAAGTTATGGACGTTAATAAGGCACAAAGCTCACGGTCTATCGTTTCCCATGTTGTCACTAACATAGATAACGCATTCTGAAATACAATACATCTGAAAGCGTTCCAGTCACTTGAAGCTTTAAAAAGCACCATCATAATTTATGAAAGGGCGACGTGCCATCATTATGCAGTGCACGATTCTTATTTCCATGAGCATCAGCAGCTGTATATTAGTTTGTATGTTTGAGAAATGGCTGTAGAATACAGCGGATCCTCGCAGCCGATTGGATGAAGTAGGCATTTTGAACGGTGTTATTGTATTGTACACGACGGATCGCTGTGAGCATCTAATATCCAGACTTCATCTACTGTAAGTTTATTGAGGGTTACTGGACTGTTGTTCGCGGGAACAACTTCCTGAGGTACGACAACAGTTCTTGGATGCTCAGGTTTATGGACTTTAAATTTGAAACAAATGTTTGACAAATGCAATCTTGCTCAGCTGCTAAGTGAAACTGCCAATGGAATCACCTGGATTTTTTGTTACCGCAATGCAATGTTGCATTCGTTTTCTGTCTGAGACACACGACCACAGTTCCACGGATTCAATTGTTCCATTTTCGTCGCGATAAAGGAATAACAATGATGCCATTGTTCAGGATAATCGAAAATGCTAGGAGACAGAGCGAAAGCCTCTATTGGGGCCTAACAGAACCTCAGTTAAACTCTGTTTTTTCAATTCTTCACAAACTGTATCAAAAAGTTTTTGTTATTCTCCTTCCAAATAACTTATTTTTTTAAAATGATAGTTCCGCCATCATTGCGTTTAACATGAATTCTCAGTGAAGTAGTTTAACGGTTTGATCTGATGCTTTTCGAAATCTTTCCGTTAGAAATTTACTAGCCTGTGTGTTCCTCATGCAAGAAAGCATAAGAAAACTTCCAGAATTGCAATAACCAAATGTTTATTATCTGAGCTAATGAATATTTGTATTACTATTTGTAGAATTATGGTCTAAATCGTCAGCAGTTCTATAATCCTAAATACAAACAATAATAGACCTAATTCTAAAATTGTAGATACGTTATGATGTGACTACCTAATCTATATGATCCTGCGTGGAAGTCACAGCATTGTCTAAGCTGACTCGTCATAGCGTAAAAATTGACAATATGATATTCAGTACTTCTGAAGATCATATTTAGGCCGGAGATATGATAACATATCTAATGTGAATGAAGACAAGTTATACAAAATGACCACGTCTGTGAGGCTGAGCTATGCCGTCCGATTGAATGCGTAGATATTCCCGCGTCGTCCTTCTCTCCGTGTTAAATGATGGATATCTGGTTTCCCAGTTATCTCGAGTTCAGCTTTGAGGATTGTGTGGTTGCAACCACTACCACTACATATTCTTAGATAACCAATATTCATTATCTCAGCGTATGGCATTATTTTGATTGTGAATTTAATGAAATGATCATTATTCTATATATCAGTGCCTGTGAACTATCGTGCGTAAAACAATTCAGCCACCACTGACGAAAGATTTTTGACCTTTAAGTGTTTATTGAAGATTAGCACGAATAAGTTTAAGTTGTCATTAACGTAAATTTATTGTACTTCAAGTTGGAAATTATGTATTGTGACCAAATCACTGTTACAACAATATTATGTCCATGGCAAAGGTCGACTGAAATAACACTGATGAATTAGAATCAAGCCATGGTGATTTGGCTACATAAACAGTTGAGAATAATAGCGATAATGTGATTATAACTAACAAATTAGGAATACTTTTTTACGGTTTATCAAATGTCTATATCATTCAATGAATATTATTTTTTCTAGCAACAGTACATGAAAAATTTAATATGAATGTTTCAATCATTTTTACATGGTTCAGCTAGGCAAATGTAGGCTTTCCTTTGCTACATCAAATGGAACGTTGCTAAGTGTCAGTTGATACAGTCGACATCGTTCGCATTAGGCAGCATAATAGACGTAAAACTTCATTATGTCAGATGTTAGAGGACATGCATTCTGATTGTCACAGAGGGAGTTATGATGAAATGTCGAAGGAGTTAGTCAAAGGGATCTTCGTGAAATAAAATATGTAGCGGTCAATAATTCCCCGAAATAGGCAGTTCGGTAAGTCTTTGACATTGATTCTGACCTTGCAAGTCTTATTGAGCATAACCAATCGGGAGGATCAAGGTATCGCATCCGCATCGGGTCACGAGTAATCGCGCTATATTATGCACCACTTACAGCTACCAGCTTGTTCCTATCAAACGCTACTCAACATGCTCAAAACCTTCAAAACACATTTGGAGCTCATTCATCCCCGGCTTATGATTAGATTGGATATATATCCCTCAGGTCCAAAGGTATACAGATGAAAGCAATATCAAACACTGAATGTTTGTTGCATCTCTAAATATCTTTTTAATTAGTGCACAAAACGAATTTGGGTAACATTTGTCATGTAGGAAAAGGCTCATGGTAACAAAGCAGAGGTAGGTGTCGTCGTTACGCAGTGTAAAATAAAGAGATTTAGTCTCTTTCAAGTATCACACAGCTCGTCCATAGTTCCTTCAATGTTTATTATTCATAAAATGAACCCCGGATTATAATAACGTTACATCAACTAACTTGTTCTGATGGTATAAAAATCTGTTGAAAAAAATCAAAACATCATGGTACAAATACAATCCCAACCACACACGATATCTTAGACTTGATAGAACTGTCTTGAACAATGCAATTTGAAAAGTTGATCGTCTGTAGTTTATGTTACAACAGATTAAGGAGTAGTGCTTCCCTAACTTATGTGATGACATAATACGACCTAAGACTTGACATATCCCCAATTCTTCCCCTAACAAAGGACTTTTAAAAAGAGTTAGAAAGAAGGTACAATTTCCAGTAACGAGAAAAATACCTGTGGCATATTGATTGATCGAAGATCGAGAGGTCGGCGCCCTTCCTAACAACCAGAACAACAATCAATATAGGTACATGGAATGTCCAGATTTTGTAAAAAACCAGGATGACCAATAAGTTAGTCACAGGAATGCGTAGATACAACGTTTCGGTGCTCGGAATAGGTGCAACTCACTGGGACTAATCTGGACAGCAAAGTTTAGGCACGAGGGATGTTGCTGTGCTCTGGTCATGAAGAAGAAAGTGCTGCACACACTCGAGGAGCTACTCTGATGCTGTCCAAAGACGAAAAAAGGCACTCATGGATCCAGATTCATCAAAGCATCCTTCATAACAAAGAAACTGAGGACCACAATAAATGTTATTCAGTGTTATGGGTCCACCAGTGATAGCAATGAAGAAGATAAAGATGAGTTCTATGAGAGGCTGCAGTTGACCAGGAAAGGACCTGACCATCCTGAGCGTAGAGCGAAACGCCAAAGTCGGGGTGAACAACATCGGTTTTGAAGATATCAAGTGACGACATACGCTGACAGGGAGAAGGTAACGAAAATGGTAACATATTTCCAAATTTATGTGCATTCAATGAAATGGGAATAGACAGTGCTATATAACCAAACAAACTCATACACAAAGCTGTATAGGTTTCACTGGACCACACAACACAGGACCAGATTAATCACATTTGAACAAATATAAAACTTCGGTAGATCCATCTGAGTATTAGGAACAAAGAGAGGAGCTGATTTAGGTTCATACCACCACCTGGTTATGCCAAAACTGAAACTGAAGCCAAAAAAACACTGGGCAACTGGAGAAACGGGATTACAAAGCTCCAGTGCAACGTTTCCTTGACATACTGACAAACTCAACGAATTCAACAAAGCTCTCAACAACAGGTTCCAAGACTTATCAGATCTACTCGAAGAAGAAACCAATACACAGAAAGACTGGAAACAGAGTGAAGAACAAATGACTTCAACATGTCAAAATGTGGTGGGCCGAAAGAAACATTAGCACAAAATGTGGATCTCACTGATACCCTAGACAGAATTCAATTAATGAGGAACAACAAGACAGTAGTTAACAACAGTCAAACAAGAGTAGAGAGAGCATAGATACAGGCCAAATACACAGAACCAAACAAGCAAGTGAAGAAGATCATTAGAGCTGAAAAGTAGAAATAGGTGGAAAACCTGCTACAGAAGGAAATATAGGACAACTATATGATATAACGAAGAAACTAGCAGGAAAACATAGAGAACCAGAACTACCAGTCGAGAACAAAGGAGGCAAGAAAATTACTGAGATTCAAGAACAGAGGAAAAGATGTATAGAAAAATTTGAGAAACTTTTGGATAGACCAGCTCCACCGAATCCATCAGACATCGAAGCAGCACACACACCGTCCTATAGATGTCACTCCACCAAACGATCAAAAAAATCAGGATGACTGGACATCAGACAAGCCAAGTGTAGGGAAGAAGTAGGACCTGACCAAATACCAGCTGAAGTACTGAAGTTGTATATAAAAGTAACTACAAGTATGATCCACGTTCTATTCAGGAAGATTTTGGAGGAAGAAAAAGTGCCACAGACAGACTGGAAAGTAAGATATAGGATTAGTAAACAATAAGTAATTGAAGATAACCAGCCCTTCGTTTGTCCATTAATTATACATTTTAATTTCCTTCATTTACAAGTAAATGACATAATAAAAAGATAAGAGTTTATTAACAGTTGACCCTCTATATTAATTCAGATGAGCAGTATGGGAAATGAACAACAAACTGTATGTTTTGTAAGTTTATGATAATCTACTTGTTCTCTGATCTCATAGATACTAGATAATATAATTTATTTAATCAGATGGAAAATTAAGAGATTTCAACATGCTGATGAATAAAATTTAAAATCGAAAATGTGAAGACAAATGAGGAAGATAATCTAGACATGCCTGTATTATTAATAGTTTCTAGTTATTAAGATAATTTAAGCTTTTTCACTATATTCGTGACTAGTTGAACCCAATATGAAAATTTAGGTAATCTGGATCGGTACAAATTTAACAAGATACACTAGTTTGGTGATTAAATTCCAATAAGATAAATAACCAGCGTAAAAACTAGGATATAATTACCGATCATAAAGGAGATGAGTGAATTCCAAATTCAATCATGTCTCTGCATAACATATTTGCATGTATATATATACGTGAACGATTTCGTATTTATCTAATCCTTGATCTGTAAACATTCCAAGTCTCCATTTTATTTTTTAACTCGAAGAATAAGGATATAGAATTTCGATAAAAACAACGTTAAAATAATAATGACAATAGTAGTAAAGAATATTAATGACTGTGAGATGTGAAACAGAAAATCCCCTTCATATTTCGAGCAGTAAACAGGATTATTTTTTGTGTCAATTTTCATACTAACGAAAACAAATCAAATGGCCATTCTTCAGTTTAGTTGTTTTTGCGAAGATACGAAACTTTAAAATGATTTGGAAATTAATAATTACGTGGCACTGATGTATTGTGATATAAAAAGAAATACAACCAGCAGTAACCGATATATATATATATATATCACATTGGGTCGAAGTCGAAAGGTTCCTTGAATCAACTATAAACATACTAAGACGTGCCACAAATGTAAATTGGTTCAGATGGACATACTTTACACAAACGGAATAAGAAACTGACAATATGGGAATCAAAATGACTAGTAATATCAACGGTAGTAATAAAAACTAAAGTTGTATTTAGAATACATGGATCGTGGTTAGTAGTGAGATCCAGTGTGAGTGTTCTGCTCTGATGCGAACTCGTCAGTTGGATGTACTTGGATCCCAGTGTTGAGGTCATACATAGAAGTAACTGCAGACATGATCCACGTTCTATTCAGGAAGATTTTGGAGGAAGAAAAAGTGCCACAGACAGACTGGAAAGTAGGATACCTCATCTATATATCAAGGAAAGGAGACCTGACCAAGTGTTAGAACCACAGAGGCAGCACATTACTATCGGTACCAGTAAAGGTTTTCAACACCTGGTTTTCCTCACCTGAGTTCTCGTTCAGAATACATAAATACCATAAACAGGAAATTCAATGACTTACATAAATAACTTCAGTATAGTCTCCCTAAAGAACTAAGATCAATTAGTAGAAAAGTACTGAAAAATGAAAATTATAAAGCAGTAAGCGACTGTCTGTACTGATTTATACCTCTTAAGTCCGTAACTAATAATATGATCGAGTTGCGTATTTGTTGTTGATTCTATATCATAAAAAAGTGCTTTGATTTTTAAGAATGAACACATAAGTTAATAAAACTACAACGTCACTGTTATCGTTCGCGGGTTTTGAACTATCATCGGCATCGTGTATATGGTATTTTATTGTTTGAAATGGTGAATAGAATGCTAATCAACCGATAATGAGGAAATGATTCAATGCAGCCGATCGATATCTTTTCGCAAGATTCTTCACTATACTTTCTAGATAAATTCAGAGAATCCTATAAAAACTGAATGACGGTCAAAAATGGTCGGACAATCAAGATTGTATGTTTCTTTCTGTTTATAAAAGAATAAAATGAGACGCAATTTTTATAATAAAATTATAAGATCAGGTAAACATTAGTAGAAGGTACGTACAGTATGTCGTAGATTTGTTTGAGTGAGAACGGTGTGATTTCGGATGACGAATATTTGGGAGATTCTTCTAATACGAAACATGATCTGTGAAGACTGGATAGACGGGGAGACTAATACTCAACACTTGAACGATAGTCCTTTGCGCAATTAAGAGAGAGTTCTTGTAAAAATGTATTGGTTGAGACCCCAGAAGAATTATATTATATTCAATTTAAACTAAATGGTTGTTAAGTGGTCCAATTGTATTTTACAAAAAATTATTTGAATAAATGATCGCCACTTGATCACAAAGTCACAGTGAAATTATGAATATAGTGAGGAATGAATCAAAAATCGAACTAACTTTGTATTTAATACATTTTTAAAAAATGCAAATTCGCTTTGATCGTCACAAGAATTTTAAAATTTGACATCATACTGATGTTATATTTTGGAATTCAGCGTCCTTAGCACAATATGATCTATTGGTAATAAAACCATAATCGTAGGTTATCGAATTTTCATAGTTTAACACTTTGGATGTTGATCAGTTTCCGATGTATTATGAACACCAATAACAATAACTTATTCCTGTCTACTACCGACTACTGGTTGTCACAATAATTAATGAATATAACGTATTTTATTTGTCCACTTACTAGAGTTAAAATGCTTGATGTGTAAATACTATTTCATTTGTATTTCATGGAAAATCGCCCTTATTTTGCTAACTGTTTATCATCAATATACTGATAAAGAACTTGAAACTTCTGGAATCAAAAACTACTGAGAAAACTGTCAATAAATTTAGATGGAACACCTTGTGTATACATTGTACTAAATACATGATCACAAAATTACATTATGTCTTAGTCGTGGTCGGTGGAATAACCACTGTTTGTTTTGGTGATTGACATTTGTAACCTTAACTGTTTATTAAATAACTGACTACTAACTCATATTTATGTCTCTCATCAAGATAGCAAAAATGCCTTGTCGAAGAGTGGCAACCAGCATGAAACCTAAGTCCACGGTTTACTGACGATCGTCTCCAACAGCCTAACGTCAATTTCATTTTAATCACTGAAATATCACAAGGTCTTAACCGACTTTCTTAAAATAACAAAAAAATATTTCATAAAAGGTGGTATTTCATAGTGTACGGGACACGGGGACATCAGAGGAAAATTGTCAGTTTAACAGATTTGTTGATACGCAAAAAATATTAACAATCAAATTATACGAGTGCTTCTAAATAAATAAAATAAAACTCAAAAAATTGACAGTTTAATCCTTTGTTTTAAACAGTGAGATAAACAGACAATTCCATATAGAGGATAGTACACTATCCTTCATTTCTTGCGTGATTTCAATTGATGACCTGTGCCACTGAATGGTTTGAATACAGGTTCTTCTGTTTTCTGTAAAATCAGGTATATATATGATAAAAAAGATTTATTATAGAAAATGTCAAACAATAGTTAAGTAAACAGTAATATGAATTCCAATAAAATTTCCTGTCCCATCCAACTATTCACAACTTGAAACGAATAGGAAATAAACTTTACTGATTAACCCTTAGAAAATATTAATGCAGTTCGGTAACCAAGTACAAATTCATTTACTCGGCTTTTGAAACATATCTTCTGAATGAGAACCAATGGATAGAGTTACTAACCGGATGGCGGTTAAAAAGAAATGGATCCAAATCTGGTAATTATCCAGTGATTTGAATATATGAGCCTAAATCATTGAGTTGCTGTTTTTAAATATAACTAGGTGTGAAACCAATCATATCACTACATCATAGAAGGAAGTGAGTAAATATTTATAGTCGAAGGATGACAACAATTTGTTAGTTTATACAGTACTTGGAAACAATCCAGTTTACCTACAAAGTTCACTTTACAACTGTTCTTTCTTTGATAATAAGAACTTCAGTATTGAATATGGATAGACACTGTTGGAACATTAATAGCAAAAAATGGTTGATTAAAAGTGAAAATAAGCCAAGCTTCATGTTATCTACATGTCAACAAAATCTAAAAATTCTACAAAGGTGCGTGCTTCAGTCAACTACAACGTAGGACCATGCACATATATCTGTCGGCCCAAGTTGCCACACCTCATCGGCACAACAAGATGAACACCAAATTCATAAAAGTAGTTATTTTAATGGTAGTAATATATAAAAGGAAGATTGTGTATGAGGATATAATATAGGAAGAAGGAAATAATTAGTAGAAATAAAGGTATAAAGCAGTTTTAATCTCAAGGTTTAAGGGAGGACAGAGAGTGTATACGCCTACGCCATTGTGATCGATTCTCAGACATGTCACCTAGAGTCTACAACCATCTGTTACGATAGTCACGTGGACCCCAACCAAGTAGTTTGTATCTACCAATATGACTAACACCAGAAGTTAGTGACTTCAAGGACTGATGCCATGTTCCTCGAGCCTTCTACCGAAATGAGTGGTGTCCTGTTTTTAAATAACGCGTCCAAGAAAAGACTTTGACCCACTTTTTATTTGCTACTGAAGGGCAAACAGAGGACTTTGTAGTGGGCGTCGAGTCGCAGTTCACTATGATCACCACTGCCGGAAAATGGCGTGCTGATCTCTAGATTAGACCAATCTGAAGGCCAAATATCAGATAGCAGTTGAAAATGGTAGTAAGATGTATTTATTGGCGATCTCGTGCTATGAACATAATGCCGAGATCGTGCCAAAATCCACAAGCGAGACTACTAAGAGTACGGGGGTTCGTGCAAGGTCACAAACATTGAAAAAGTGTTTTTTCTTACACAGTTGATTTTAGGGCATATTCGGCTATGGAGTGAAAATAACAGATGCTTGATATTGGGAGACTTCAATGCACCTGACATTAGTTGGACTGAGATGACCACGAAAGGATCTACAAACTCATTTAATAACAGGATCCTGGTAACAGTAATGGAGCGTGCATTAGTACAGCATGTGTCCAAACCTACACGTTTTGGTGTAAACCATGGTTCTTCTCTGTTGGACTTGGTAATCACTCATGAGACTGAGGATATTGCCAACCTAAATATTCTTCCCCCGTAAGTGAATAGCGATCACGCTGTTTTGTCATTCACGTTTAGAGCTAGTGACATGATATACGATCAGATTAAGCCTCGCCCAAACATATGGAGAGCTAACATATCAGCCATTCAGGAGTGTGCTGCTAAGATAGATTGGTCAGTGACTACTATCTCATCAGTTGAAGAGGAGTGGTCTATATTTAAAGGCACGTTTAGTGCAGTCGTGTCCCCGTTCATACCATACTTGGTTCCACGTAGACCGAACAATAGTCCACCATGGATAGATAAACAATTTAAGAAACTTCTTAGGCGTAGGAAAAAGCACTGAAATATGTTCATCTCTACTGGCTTAGATCAGTACAGATCCAGTTATTGTAAGATTAGAAATACTTGTAAAGCGTTAATTAGTAAGACTAGACGGTCATATGAAAAACAATTAGTTAGGGATTGTAAATATAGTCCAAAACGGTTATTCTCGTATATAAAGAGGCGAACTCAGAGAAGAGATGGAATCCCATCACTTTTGGTACAAGAAAATCTGTTAATTTTGGCAAGAAGTGATATCGAAAAAGCCGAAACTTTGTCGGAATATTTCAGTAAAGTTTTTGTTAAGTCGCGAGATTGTTGCGTATTGCGATAGGACTAGGCGAATTTCTACCAATTGACCAAATTCAGATATCCTAGTACGACCCCAATACTGTTCCCCAACTCCAATAAACCAGAACACAGCCGTTAAGTGAGAATTGTTTATGGGGTCCGAAGCAGATCGAAAATGATTTACAGACAAGGCATATTTATACAGTTAAGATGACTATGAACAGTAAACAATGGGAAGAAAGGACACGTAAAGGTTATAATTAGGACAACTCAAAATTAACCAATAGGAAAATGACACGTGAAAGTCATAGTTAGGACAACTGTAAATAATGGCCAATAGGAAATAACATGTGAAATATGTGGAAAGCCTGAAAACATACCACTTTACGTTCGAGATAGTTTTCGGGATATTCCTGTGAATATCCTAACAGTTTTTTCTACCAATAATGAGGAATGACCACCTATTCATTGTGATTGTGGCGTCTGGTTAATGATGGACCCCGTAGTTATTAAGAAAGATACTGTTTAAGGGCCACTTTAGCATCTCAAACCTGATAATTCCAATGGCCCTGATAATATTCATCCTATGATTATGAAAACTCTATCAGATATAATTGCTGAACTTTTAGCGATACCGTTTGATATGTCCCTGCGGCAGCCCAGATTACCGAGAGACTGGAAAGACGCGATAATTAGTCCTGTGTATAAGGCTGAGAGTAGAGATTTGGTTAGCAACTATTGACCCGTTAGCTTAACTAGTGAAGTTGTAAAACTGATGGAAAAATTATTCGGATGGATGTCATAAACTATGTGGAAGGACATGATCTTTTATCCAGGAAGCAACATGGTTTTCGGAAAGGCCTATCATGTTTGACAAATCTTCTCATTGCAAGAGAAGATTGGGCTGAGGCAAAAGATCGAAATATTCCTGCAGATGTGGTTTTCATAGATCTAAGTAAAGTCTTTGATAAGATCTCCCACTCTGGTCTTAAATTGAAACTGGAAAGTTTTGGAATTCATTATGCAGTCATAGACTGGATAAGTGACTTTCTTCATGGCAGGAGACAAAGGGTAAAAGTAAATGGAGCTCTCTCATTATGGGAACCTGTAAAAAGTGGAGTTCCCAAAGGCACAATTTTTGGTCCTCTTCTCTTTTTATTTTATGTAAATGAATTACCAACTGTAGCTAAGTCATCCGTCCTACTCTTTGCCGATGACATAAGGATTTAGAGACCCATATACAGCATATCAGATAGAATATTATTACAGGATGACCTCAGCTCATTAGTGGCATGGATGGACAGGTGGTCACTAGAAGTGAATCCTAACAATAGTGTAGTGATGCAACTAAATAACTACGATGTTTCGTATTACTACACAATATGTGGATTTGTGTTACCCAAAGTAGGAAACTATAAAGATTTAGGAGTCACACTAAGCAATGATCTCAAAACAACCAGTCACTGTAAGGCTGCTGCTGCAAAAGGCTAGAGGGTATTACGGTTTATTCGTAGATCTTTCCGATATCTGGATGAGGAAATGTTTACATTATTATACCCAACTTTCGTGCGACCGCATTTGAAATATGGGATTCAAGCAGCGAGTCCTTGTCTCAAATATGAGGCGGATGTGCTGGAACGAACCCAACGCTGAGGGACTAAAACGACAAAAGGTCTATTTGGCCTATCTTGTGAAGACAGACTGAGACACCTCAACTTATTTCCGTTATCTTACCGTAGAATATGGAGTGATCTAATATTGGCTTATCGTATCCTGAACGATGACCTTAGTACTAACATGTCATATCTTTTCCTTCCGTCTAGGACTGATCATTTGAGAGGACATTCGAAGAAAGTACAAAAAGCGAGATCAGATAGTCTACGCCTGGAGTTTCGTTTCTCGCACCAAGTAGTGAATTACTGGAATTCTCTACCAGAATACGTAATGTCAGCACCTTCTGTTGATACATTCAAAACAAGACTGGACCTCCGCAGTGTAACAAACTGCAAGGATTAATATAGGTTAATAGACTCCTATCCTTATTACTGAAGACTGAAGGCTGAAGGTACAGTAAAACAATCAATGGTACAGTTGGTTGTGATAATTATTGTTTCTATTCTGCCAATCACGTTATCTTCACAAAAGTTGGTCACTACAACTTCTTTACCCTTCCTTCAAATAAAAATTAAAGTAATAGGAAGCCAATGCTTTCGAGACCTGTATGGGTAGAACGTATGATTCCAAAAACACCTTAAATGTGTGCTACCCGAATGCCTGTAGTCTTCGAAGTAAAATGTTCGAGCTAAGTTTGTTGGTGGATGAATTAAATCCCTATCTAATTGTTGTCACAGAAACTTGGCTCACTGTAGATATAGACTATTCAACGATCATTCCAGGCTACATCTGTATCAGAAGTGAAAGAGTTATAAGTCGCAAGGGAGGAGGCATAATGTTATATGTTATGGACCACTTTCACATACAATCGATCATATCGGAGGCGCATGCCAGTAGTACGTGTGAGGTAGTATGTTGTACAATTAGGTCTAGAAACGGGTTATTGACGATAGGAGGAATATATCGTAGTCCGTGTTGCCTTGCTGACGACTTTATCTTAAGACACGTCTGTTCTTGGAGTAAGGCAGAATAATGTCCCATCATTGGAGACTTCAACGCACCCCATATCAACTGGATAGAGCTCACAGCTTCAGTTGGGAGTTTCGATAGCGACCTTCTATCTCAATTATTTAGTGTGCACTTGTACAATGTATCGTAAAACCGACAATTATTGACTTGGAACATGATCCGTCACTGCTAAATTTTATCCTCACACACCACCGTGAAGGTGTCTTCGACATTCAACACCCTCCCCCACTAGTGAATATTGGTCACGTGCTTTCCTTTAAGTTCCAGGCACATGGTATGCAATTTGCATCTTCTCCACCCCGTCCTAATTTCTGGAGAGCTAATATTCCGGCAATCAGAGGCTGTACTATCTAGATTGACTGGTCGGTCGAAGATGCATGGAATAGGTTTAAGGCTACGCTCGAATCCGTAACTCAACCGTTTATCCCATGGTCAGCACGTAAGCTACCACATTGCCGTCCATGGATTAATAAGGAAGCCCTAAAGTTGTTAAAGCGTAGGAAACACTTCTGGGATTTATTCTTGTCAACAGGACAGGCATCATTTAAGTGCGAATATAAAAAAATCAAGAATATATGAAAAAGACCAAAGCTAAATCCCGTACCATTTACGGACGACAGTTGGCATATGATAGTCGTGCTTGTCCGAAGCGACTGTCTTCGTACGTTAAAAGGCGGACAAAACGTAGTGATGGTATTCCCACGTTACTGCTACCCGAAAATTCGAATTTAATAGCCGAATGACCTTATACTGGCATTTCGTATCTTTAATTATGGTTTGGGTGTTAATATGTCTTGTCTTTTTGCTCCCTCTAGCACTGATAATCTCCGAGGTCATAGCAAGAATGTTTAAAAACCGCGGTCTAATAAACTAAAAGTAAGGTCCCGTTTTTCTCATCGAGTGGTCAATGACTAGAACAAGTGGTATCAGCCCCATTAGTGAATCTGCCAGGATTAACATAGGTTCATCAACGTACTTACTTACTTACTTACGCCTGTTACCCCTCGTCGAGGAGCATAGGCCACTCACCAGCATTCTCCATCCAACTCTGTCCTGAGCCTTCCTTTCCAGTTCTTTCCAGTTGTTATTCATCCTTTACATATCGGCTTCTATTTCCCGGCGTAGTGTGTTCTTTGGCCTTCCTCTTTTCCGCTTCCCTTCCGGATTCCAAGTTAGGGATTGAGTCGTGATGCACATTGGTGATTTCCTTAATGTATGTCCGATCCACTTCCAACGTCCTTTCCTAATTTCCTCTTCAGCTGGAAGCTGGTTTGTCCTCTCCCATAAAACGCTGTTGCTGATAGTATCCGGCCAATGGATGTTGAGTATTTTGTGTAGACAACTGTTTATAAATACTTGTACCTTCCTGATGATGGCCGTAGTAGTTCTCCACGTTTCAGCTCCATACAGTAGGACCGTCTTGACGTTCGTATTAAAGATTCTGACCTTGAAATTTGTTGAGAGTTGTTTTGAGTTCCATATGTTCTTCAATTGTAGAAATGCTGCCCTTGCTTTGCCAATCCTCGCCTTTACATCTGCATCCGATCCTCCTTGTTTATCAACGATGCTCCCCAGGTACTTGAATGTTTCCACCTCTTCCAGAGTTTCGCCATCAAGTGTGATTGGGTTGGTGTTCTCCGTGTTGCATTTGAGAATCTTGCTTTTTCCTTTGTGAATGTGGAGGCCTATCGACGTGGAGGCTGCTGCTACATTTGCGGTCCTCATCTGCATTTGTTCGTGTGTATGAGAGAGGAGGGCTAGGTCATCTGCGAAGTCCAAATCATCTAATTGATTCTGAGCTGTCCATTGTATTCCGTATTTCTCGTCAGATGTCGAATTCTTCATAATCCAGTCAATCACTAGAAGGAAGAGGAATGGGGAGAGTAGACAGCCTTGTCTGACTCCGGTCCTTACTGGAAATGCATCTATCAGCTGTCCTCCATGCACCACTTTGTACTGTAGTCCATCGTATGAGTTTTGGATAATGTTGACAATCTTTTCAGGAACTCCATAGTGTCGAAGAAGTTTCCATAATGTCCTCCTATCCACGCTGTCAAACGCCTTCTCATAGTCGATGAAGTTGACATATAGTGATGAGTTTCACTCAACTGATTGTTCAACGATGATCCGTAGTGTCGCAATCTGGTCTGTGCACGACCGATCCTTACGGAATCCAGACTGATGATCCCTAAGTTCGGCGTCTACTGCGTCTTTCATCCGATTCAGCAGCACTCTGTTGAAAACTTTTCCTGGTACTGATAACAAACTGATGCCTCTGTAGTTCTCACATTGGCTCAGATCTCCTTTCTTTGGTATCTTGATGAGATATCCTTCTTTCCAGTCAATTAGCACTTGTTCCTCTTCCCAAATCTTCTTGAATAGAAGGTGAAGCATGTTTGCAGTTATTTCAATGTCTGACTTCAGTGCTTCTGCTGGTATATTGTCAGGTCCTGCCGCCTTCCCACTTTTGATTTGTCTGATGGCCATCTTGACTTCTTCGATCGTTGGTGGAGTGACATCTATTGGAAGGTCAGTGTGTGCTGCTTCGATGTTCGGTGGATTCAATGGGGCTGGTCTATTCGGCAGTTCCTCGAAGTATTCTGCCCATCTTTTCCTCTGTTCTTGAATCTCAGTGATTGTCTTTCCTCCTTTTTCCTTGACTGGTCTCTCTGGTTTGCTATATCTTCCCACCAATTTCTTCGTTGTATCATATAGTTGTCTTTTATTCCCTTCTCTTGCAGCTTTTTCCGCCGTCGTTGCTAGTTCTCCCATGTATTTCTGCTTGTCGGCTTTAATGCTTTTCTTCACTTGCCTGTTTGCTTCTGCATAGTCTGCTTGTGCTTTGACTTTCTCTGCTCGTGTTCGGCTGTTGTTAATTGCTAGTTTCTTGTTCTTCCTTTCTTGAATTTTGTCCAGGGTTCCCATAGAGATCCATTCCTTGTGATGATGCTTCTTAGGACCAAGAACCTCCTGACACGTTGAAGTTAATGCTTCTTTTATCCCTTTCCAGTTGTCCTCCAAAGTAGTTTCTTGTCCATCCAGTAGATCCTGTAGAGCTTGGAACCTGTTGTTGAGAGTTACTTTGAATTCATTGAGCTTGTCAATACCTCGAAGGAAGGCTGTATTGAACCTTTGTAGTGCTGTTTGTCCAGTTGTCCAGTGTTTCTTTAGCTTCAGTCTCATCTTGGCCACAACCAGGTGGTGATTTGAAGCTATGTCAGCTCCTCTCCGGGTTCTCACATCTTCCATTGATCTTCGGAGTTTTTTGTTGATACAGATGTGATCTATCTGGTTCTCTTTGGTTTGGTCCGGTGAGATCCATGTAGCTTTGTGTATGCGTTTGTGTGGGAATATTGTGCCGCCTATAACCAATTTGTTGAATGCACATAGGTTTGCAAGTCTCTCCCCATTTTCATTTCTCTCTCCTAATCCATGTCGTCCAATTACATCTTCATATCCTGTGTTGTCCACTCCAACTTTAGCATTTAGATCTCCCATCAGGATGGTCAGGTCCTTTCGTGAGCACTTCTCTATAATTGATTGCAGCCTTTCATAGAACTGATCTTTATCATCGTCGTTGCTATCATTGGTGGGTGCATAACATTGGATAACGTTCATTGTGATCCCTTGCTTCTTTGTTCTGAATGATGCTTTGATTATCCTGGGTCCATGAGATTCCCATCCCACAAGTGCATTTCGTGCTTCTTTGCAACTCCCTGAGTGTGTGGAGCATTTTCCCCTTCGTGACCGGAGTACAGCAGCATCTCTCCTGTACTCAGCCTTTGTTGTCCAGTTTGTGTCCAATGGGTTTCGCTGATTCCGAGTACTGCTAAGTTGTATCTCCTCATTTCCATTGCTATTTGGCTGGTCTTTCCTGTCTCCCACATTGTCCGGACGTTCCATGTACCTAAAAAGAGTGTCGCTTTGGTTGTAAGAAGGTGCATCGGCCTCATGACTTCCGAAGGAACTCGGCTTTCATCATGAGACGTCATAATTATTCCTTCAACTCCCAGGTCAGAGTTTAAATGGCTTGAATTATTTTTTCTGGTTAGCGTTTTTTAAGCGAGTTAGCTTTTCTACGGGATGGGGTCGCTAACCCCATGCCCAACCCTCCTCCTTTGTGTGGGCTTGGGACCGGCAGTAACTCTAGAAGAGCTACAGGCGGAGTTTTCATCAACGTACTATCCTTATTACTGAAGACTGAAGACTGATAACATTGTGCGCCCTATATAGTTGGGACGCTACTTTTATATGGTGTTCGTAAGTGGTTGGGATTAAATGATTCCTCTTAGTTTCATCGGATTGATAATTCTTCCCCGTTCACCACCTCCTACAGATGCTATCCGGTTTCCTTTTTAGCCGATAATTTTCGGTCTAGTGTGGAGAAAGGAGGAAAAAGTAAGACTTCATGTAGTGTGTAAATGTTTTAGTTATCATGCCTCCATCTGCTTTAGATGTACTTAGTAAGTCTCAGGTTTATGAACGTATGAAATTTTAAGCACGACTGAACGTCCAGTACCCAATGCTATTCAAGTTGACTAACCAACAAGCAAACCGGACTACTCATTGTGGTGTATTAGAATTTGTTGCAGATGAAGGGAGGATTTATGTTCCTTACTGGGTAGACGTCAAATATACCAGTTCTATTTCAGATGCTAAAAAATCTACATTTGGAAGAGGGTGGTTTGGTCTCTGTAGTTAATGCAGCCTTGCCTGTAGCTTCTTTCGCTCGTTTTCAGCCTCAGAGTACTGATTTTCTGGATATATCCAACCCCAAAGCTGTGTAATTTTATTCTCAACTTATAATCATATTTAGACTAGAAAATGCTCTTCGCGACTTTGCTTGCCTCACAGTCGGAGATATCATTGCTATCAACTACAATGAGCGTATATATGAGCTTAAAGTGTTGGAAACAAAACCGAAGGATGCAGTCACCATAATCGAATGTGACATGAGCGTAATTTTATCGTTCGTATATTTGTCCTTTTAGGTTGATTTCGCACCTCCAGTTGGATATCAGCCTACTGACTCTAGTTCTTCGAGCAAACAAAGTGATAAAGATCTACATCAGGTATATCTTTTAATTGTTCAAATGTTTTCGCGTATTTTTTCATTTAAAGTCTAATTTACTGTTCTAAGTTTTTTTGGCTGTCAACCTACATGGCACCAGTCTATTGAGATTATAGCAGACTCATTTGTCAGAAGGATCGTGAGGATATTGTGTCATTTGAGCTGGTTTGGTGATGACGCTCTTATTTTCCTTCCTGACCAACATTATCAGCACAAACGTCAAAAAGTGAGCTGTTAGGTTTTCTCCACAAGTGACTAACGGCTAGTGATGTTGGCATTACATCTTATTGGTTATTGGCTTTTAAGCTTTGTGTATTTTGAAGTTGTTATTTAGAAGTGAAGATATTGTATCGTTCGTTAGGTCCTGCTCAGGTGTTACAATATTAGAGGATACCATCAATCCGTCATGGATGGAGTCCAGGGCTAAGTTCACTAAATGTGTTGATGTTTTTAAAATTTTTATTTATATGTTGTATCTGGGGCCTCAGAGAGTAATACCTTAGAGCTTAAAGGAATTTTCAGTTTATATAATGTAGCTGTCATGAAATTACGTGAGAACAAGTCCGTTGATTTCTCAGTTACCATTAGTCTTCTCTTGATATCTCTCCTTTGATGAGTTTGTTTAAAATCCAGAGGATTAGGTTATTCAGCTTTTTAATCGAATGTCTCCACTCTAGTCCTCCCTGTTTATAACTACCAATTCAGTAATTCGTTTGTCGTGCTGAGCCTTAGTCTTGTTCTTCTTATTTCTTAGATTATTTGCGTCTTATTCTTTTTTAGTCAGAATTTTGAACCCCCTTACACCTACGTACATGTGGTAAAAATTAAGAAATAAAAGTATCTTATGCTACTATCCTTATCTTTAAAGGTAGGAGTTATCATATCATAAGAATTAAAATAGCATTGCTTTTTTGTCTATATTAATTACCTTAATGACTGTACATAATTTAGATGAATAAATACTATCTTCGTTTTGTCATCACTTCCATTTTTGTGACAGTTTAAAAATTACCAAGAATATTTGCTGATAATATCTTTTCTCATTCTGTCATTTGTTTACGCTGATTACTTGTTTCAGATCGAAGAAGATATAAAAATCCCTTCAGTTGTTCAAGGATTTCAGGTAACTTGTTCTACACGTAACTTTCCTCTTATTTAAATATTATGGCGACAAATACTTAAATACTTATCGCAAGGGCTTATTGCTAAGGGACTCTAAGTAAACTTCAAGATTCTTGATATTTCTATTTTCGGAGGTCGGATAAGTGTTTCTGTGTCTCGATTTGGTGAAAAATATTGACTTATTAACTGAGGAACATCAAATATCTCATATCAGTAAGTCGGTATAGTTCTGAGTCATCAAATGAGGAGGCTGAAAAACAAATAGCCAAGCTTATCTAGTAGTGATCCATGCTAATCTATCTTGTATCTACACGCATTGAATCATATATTGAGAACCACACTAAAGTATCATCGTCTCATATTACAATCGCTGACTTCATAACTTATCATTAGCTTTTCTTTTCAGTCAGTCACAACGTAGAACTTCGTACGTACATACATCAGTTCGAGTTGCCATACCACATTAGCACAGAGATGCAGTTGTCCATTCAAATCCCATAGTGGTAGAGGTAATTAGAGTATATGCAGTAATCCGAAATACTAGGGTTTGAAGATGTTATTCAAGGAGTATAATCCGGCGAAATAAATTTGGAAAAAGAAAAAGATAGAAACATCAATTCAGAATATTAGATTTTGGGAGAACACAAAGAGTAGATGCACCTTCGCCATTGCAAACGATTTTGAGCCATGTCATTCAAGGTCTCTAACCATCGGTTGCTATCATCTCGCGGATCCCAACCAGGTAGTTTACACCTACCACCATGGCTCAGTCCACTTGTCAGTGACTTCATGGATTTGTGCCACGTTTTGATCTGGCCGCCCCTAGCTTTCTTCCGACCTACTCCTACTCTTTTCTTTTGACTACCTTGAAATATTTCTCAACCTGATAATTTAGTTGACATCACATTTGTTAATGGCCTGTAACTAGAAATGCATAATATATCTGTATCCCAGACCAGTACAGATTCCCTACCTGATTCATCAGCCCTCTTGTGTGCAAAGAACACTCCATTCTGATCGATTGACAGATACCTTTATTGTAATATCACTTGTCGTCAGATGCAAATTAGTCTGATAGAATGCAACAAACTACCTCACTATATTCTGAATTTTTAATAGAAGTCATAGTGTTTTGAAATGTATTCACAACTGCCAAGCAACGTTTCTTCTTTTGCAACAATACTTATCAATTACTTACCATCGTAATGAGAAAATGAATTCCTTGCATACATCAATAATTCATGTTGATAAATTACAACTAAATATTGAGTATTCGTGTTTGGTTTCTCTTCATGATCATACTTTTCCTCGTAATATTTAACCATAATATGTTATCTGTCGTCCAAAAGTACTGATTTCCTTCCGGTTTCAGTTATACTTCCCTGCTAATCTTCAGGATTTTACGGTAATAGTAGTACTGTAGTACATAGGTAAAATGCTTTTCGAGTTGTGGATCCATGTCCCAGGTTTGACGGATCGAAATATCATTAGGACCTATGACTTATTCATCATCTGTTCTAAAAATAATTCATCAACTTCTGTCGCTTTGTCTTCTTTTTATATAAAATCCTCAATGGTCCTGTCAGCCTAAAAGATGAGTGGCATAAACTTCAGCCACTTCATGAATACCACCCATTTTCTGCCAACTATTCAAATTACTAGTATTCAGGTTTCATAATCCAGATGGGTTGTATTTTTAGCCAAATAGACTAATTCATAGGAATATTTGTTTGTATGTTATCAGTCTTATTTGTTTAAATAGCACATGAATTCTCATTTATTTTAGGCATTTAGCGGTACAGGTTATCGGTTAGATGGGAAAAATAAACAGGATAAAACTGATGAAGCAGATAATGGTCAATCATTAGGGCAATTGAAGGAAAGAGAAAGGTAAGAATGACCATTGTTTCCAACTTTATACTGCTGCACCAACCAAATTTTGTGTTCACTAATTAAATTGAATTATTGATGACATGAAAGTAATTTACACATGATTTTAGTAAAGGAATTTGATCTTCGATCCCAACTAAATCGAAAACTGAAGTAAATCATCATATCTTAACAGCTAAATTGGAGAACTGAGGATAAATAAATTCCCACCCTACAGGTCTAATCATGAAGTAAACACCGTTTAATCAAAGAGACTATCTAGGTTACTCTATTTCTCAAATCCTCAGCCAGATGAAAGCATCCATTTGTGGTTCGTTGATTTTCACTACTTGTGTCTTCAACAAAGGTGAAGTGGTCCTCCAAAACCAATGATTTTGTTTCAAATACTGACTATCTTCCCTCAGAATCTTGTCTAATTTGAGGAAATAAAATTAACTTTTCTTTGAGAGATTTATTAATCCCACAAAAATTACACAAAAGTTGTTGTGTATTAATATGTTTTAAACGCTTGAAAATATGATGAATAAATATCACACTAAAACATTTGTAAACCAATAAGAAGATGACTACATTGAAGGCAGTAAAAATATAAGACACTTGGCATGGGGAAATCAAACCTCAAATCTTAGGATAATTAAATTTGATAAGAACACTGTTCCATACTTCCGTTCCTATTCGCTTTAAAATATTTTGTTCCATCTAAAAAGAAATATGGTTACCATTAAAAGATAAAAACAATTCGGCCATTTGGTAAAAGTTTTTATATTCGACTATGAGTTGTATCTATTTCGAGAGTTGGAAATACTATCCAGCCTCTCAAATAAAATGATTGCAGTAGGACTTAAACCTATGTCTAAACAGTTAGATATATAATTCTTTCGCCACTAAACCACAACTTTTAGTTAGTACTTTTTACTTGGCGTTAAAAATATTTTCAGGTTCAAATATTATTGTACAGAAGTAAGAATATGGAAAACAAACTTTCACCACCTGTTTTCTAAAGATAAACTTTCAGACAGCCATAGTTACGTCTAAAAGTCCCCCATACTCTTAAAGTTCATATTGAATCCAAGGAAATCTAAGGCAATCAATGAAAAATCAGGAATTGTGATGCTAAATATTTTTGACTTCAGTTAGAAATTTTTTATTGGTATTTCGCGACGTCAGTCTGTGTTAGCACAGTATAGTCTGTAATGAATCTTACCTAATAATATTTACCTTATATTCCTAATGTTCATTTGGTAAGATGATTAAATGTTCCAAAGTACTCTTTCTGCACTCTTAACTTTCTCCGCAGGGGTGTACCAAACTACAATTATCAACCTGGAAGTTTAACATTTTTCCGAAATGTAAAACAAATTCCTGTAGAGGTAGGTTTATTTTATCTAATACTTTTTTTATAATACTATTTTATGCTGTAAGCTAATACTCCGTTGCGAGTCCAATTAATATGTATCATACCATGGTTACATTTAATTAATCAAAGGCGACGGAAAGAATTTCGATGTTAACACTGTCCATTAGCTTAAATTTACTTCACTGAGGATGATTTATAACTTTGGTTTGAGACTGAGTAGTTAGTTACGTTACAATGGTTTAGGCAACCAAATAGTATCACTAGTCTTCATACAAGTAACTGTAAGTTAAGCCTAAGTACTTGAACTTGTACTTACTTGCTGAATAGTGTTTGACTCTTTTCAATGATTGCTTACTCTGA
Organism: Schistosoma mansoni; assembly: GCF_000237925.1. Classification (NCBI taxonomy): domain Eukaryota; kingdom Metazoa; phylum Platyhelminthes; class Trematoda; order Strigeidida; family Schistosomatidae; genus Schistosoma; species Schistosoma mansoni. Next base: position 41,416,448 of record NC_031495.1, on the reverse strand, counting down.
CATTTGGAATTGTGAGAATAGAAGACTTACATTTCTATATTGTTGATTCTATTGATTATTCTACTTCAACTATTTATGGTTAAAACCGACACCTTTATCTATTATCCTTTTTTGTTAACAAAACTAAGTTTTCTAAAAAGTTAAGTGTGAGACAATCTCATAAAAAGACGACACTCTTATCTGCTCTCAGTCTAGACGTTTAGAACAATGCAAGGAACATTAAGGAGCGGTTCAGTTGGGCTACAACTACTCTACGGCTACCCATCATTTCCAAACAGCCTGAATAGAACATTAAAGTACGCCCCCCCCGACTCTGAATGAAGTTTGAAAAGCTATAGCTAATCTGAAACGAGGAAGAACATCCGGTCCAGATGGATTGAAACCAGGGGTCCAGTTTTGGCGATCAGGTTGACTAGTATTTTAGCTGAAATCTGGGGGTTGGACGTAATCCCATCTGACTGGTTACAATCACTGATTGTCCCGATATATAAGAAGGGGTCAAAATCATCCTGTGATAACCATAGATGGATTAGCTTGAGTAACATGGTATCTAAAATAATAGCCTCAATAATTATCGGGCGCCTAACTAAGACTCGTAAACTGCAAACACGAGGAAATCAGGCCGGCCTCAGACCTGATTGTGACTGTATCGACCACATATTCACCATTCGTCAGGTTTTAGAACACAGACATGCTTATCGGCGTCAGACAATGATAGTTCTTCTTGAATTAAATGTAGCATTTGACTCTGTAGACCGTGTGAATGCTCTTTACTCAAACAATACCAGTCGAGTCAGAGCTTATGGTGTACTGTTACTCGATTTTACAACCTAAAGTGGTGCCTGACAAATCTATCCACTATCTCAATTGATTAATCACTGGGTGGTGATCAATGTCATGCGTGTCAAGTCCTTCTTAGTTCTGATCGAATGCTATCGATCCAGTTGCAATTGTGATTACATCTCAGTCCTACAGGAGGTTGGTCGCGGCCCGAATAGCTCAGTGGTAACGTCTCTGATTGTGAAGCTGAGTGACACGGGATCGAATCCGCCAGGGAGCATCAGTTCCCTCAAGATTACAGGTACACTTCGCTGACAAGTGCCAAGTAGCACGAGACCCGGGTCCAGGGTTTCCTGTTGACCACCTCCCACCACCATCTATCCACTATCTCCATTTTTGTCCAACTTCATCATAGACCTACTGCTGGAAATAACGTCCTTGTTGAATGAATTTTCAGGAATTGATCTCCTTCCAGGAGGTTCACTTATCGATTTAGAATACACAGATGACGTTTTCCTGTTTGGTGAAGACGCTGATAAAATGCAGAGTGTTTCGGTAGCGCTGAGCAACAATACCAGGATGTTTAGAATGCGTTTCTTTCCCTCTAATTGCAAGTTGTTGCTTCAGGACTGACCTGCATCAATTCCTGAACTGAGGATAGGGAGTGAAGTGGTCGGACGCGTCGACAACTTCACTTATCTTGGAAGTCTGATCAGCCCTAATGTGTTGGTGTCTGACAAAGTGTGTGCACGGATTCAAAAGGCTCGCTTGGCTTTTTCCAACTTACATCACCTATGGCAAAGGCGAGATATCCGTCTATAAATTAAGGGACGAGTATACCGCGCAGAAGTATCTTCTGTTCTACTTTGCGGTTGCGAAACGTGGTCATCAAGAGTAGAAGATACTTGTAAGTTACTAGTACTTGACCACAGATGTCTTAGAAATATTGCTCGCATTTGCTGGGGTCACCGGGGAAGTAATAGTGAGGTTAGACACGGGGTATTAGGGAATGATGGTAAATCAGTTGATGAGGTTGTAAATCTTCATCATCTGAGATGGTTGGACGACGTGTTACGTATGCCTGAACACCAATTACCACGACGTGCAATGCTGACTAGTATTGGGGATGGTTGAAAGGGCGTTAGGGGTGGCCAAACCAAAACGTGGCATCAGTCCTTGAAGTCACTAACTTCTGGTGTTAGTCATATTGGTAGATACAAACTACTTGGTTGGGGTCCACGTGACTATCGTAACAGATGGTTGTAGACTCTAGGTGACATGTCTGAGAATCGATCACAATGGCGTAGGCGTATACACTCTCTGTCCTCCCTTAAACTTTGAGATTAAAACTGCTTTATACCTTTATTTCTACTAATTATTTCCTTCTTCCTATATTATATCCTCATACACAATCTTCCTTTTATATATTACTACCATTAAAATAACTACTTTTATGAATTTGGTGTTCATCTTGTTGTGCCGATGAGGTGTGGCAACTTGGGCCGACAGATATATGTGCATGGTCCTACGTTGTAGTTGACTGAAGCACGCACCTTTGTAGAATTTTTAGATTTTGTTGACATGTAGATAACATGAAGCTTGGCTTATTTTCACTTTTAATCAACCATTTTTTGCTATTAATGTTCTAACAGTGTCTATCCATATTCAATACTGAAGTTCTTATTATCAAAGAAAGAACAGTTGTAAAGTGAACTTTGTAGGTAAACTGGATTGTTTCCAAGTACTGTATAAACTAACAAATTGTTGTCATCCTTCGACTATAAATATTTACTCACTTCCTTCTATGATGTAGTGATATGATTGGTTTCACACCTAGTTATATTTAAAAACAGCAACTCAATGATTTAGGCTCATATATTCAAATCACTGGATAATTACCAGATTTGGATCCATTTCTTTTTAACCGCCATCCGGTTAGTAACTCTATCCATTGGTTCTCATTCAGAAGATATGTTTCAAAAGCCGAGTAAATGAATTTGTACTTGGTTACCGAACTGCATTAATATTTTCTAAGGGTTAATCAGTAAAGTTTATTTCCTATTCGTTTCAAGTTGTGAATAGTTGGATGGGACAGGAAATTTTATTGGAATTCATATTACTGTTTACTTAACTATTGTTTGACATTTTCTATAATAAATCTTTTTTATCATATATATACCTGATTTTACAGAAAACAGAAGAACCTGTATTCAAACCATTCAGTGGCACAGGTCATCAATTGAAATCACGCAAGAAATGAAGGATAGTGTACTATCCTCTATATGGAATTGTCTGTTTATCTCACTGTTTAAAACAAAGGATTAAACTGTCAATTTTTTGAGTTTTATTTTATTTATTTAGAAGCACTCGTATAATTTGATTGTTAATATTTTTTGCGTATCAACAAATCTGTTAAACTGACAATTTTCCTCTGATGTCCCCGTGTCCCGTACACTATGAAATACCACCTTTTATGAAATATTTTTTTGTTATTTTAAGAAAGTCGGTTAAGACCTTGTGATATTTCAGTGATTAAAATGAAATTGACGTTAGGCTGTTGGAGACGATCGTCAGTAAACCGTGGACTTAGGTTTCATGCTGGTTGCCACTCTTCGACAAGGCATTTTTGCTATCTTGATGAGAGACATAAATATGAGTTAGTAGTCAGTTATTTAATAAACAGTTAAGGTTACAAATGTCAATCACCAAAACAAACAGTGGTTATTCCACCGACCACGACTAAGACATAATGTAATTTTGTGATCATGTATTTAGTACAATGTATACACAAGGTGTTCCATCTAAATTTATTGACAGTTTTCTCAGTAGTTTTTGATTCCAGAAGTTTCAAGTTCTTTATCAGTATATTGATGATAAACAGTTAGCAAAATAAGGGCGATTTTCCATGAAATACAAATGAAATAGTATTTACACATCAAGCATTTTAACTCTAGTAAGTGGACAAATAAAATACGTTATATTCATTAATTATTGTGACAACCAGTAGTCGGTAGTAGACAGGAATAAGTTATTGTTATTGGTGTTCATAATACATCGGAAACTGATCAACATCCAAAGTGTTAAACTATGAAAATTCGATAACCTACGATTATGGTTTTATTACCAATAGATCATATTGTGCTAAGGACGCTGAATTCCAAAATATAACATCAGTATGATGTCAAATTTTAAAATTCTTGTGACGATCAAAGCGAATTTGCATTTTTTAAAAATGTATTAAATACAAAGTTAGTTCGATTTTTGATTCATTCCTCACTATATTCATAATTTCACTGTGACTTTGTGATCAAGTGGCGATCATTTATTCAAATAATTTTTTGTAAAATACAATTGGACCACTTAACAACCATTTAGTTTAAATTGAATATAATATAATTCTTCTGGGGTCTCAACCAATACATTTTTACAAGAACTCTCTCTTAATTGCGCAAAGGACTATCGTTCAAGTGTTGAGTATTAGTCTCCCCGTCTATCCAGTCTTCACAGATCATGTTTCGTATTAGAAGAATCTCCCAAATATTCGTCATCCGAAATCACACCGTTCTCACTCAAACAAATCTACGACATACTGTACGTACCTTCTACTAATGTTTACCTGATCTTATAATTTTATTATAAAAATTGCGTCTCATTTTATTCTTTTATAAACAGAAAGAAACATACAATCTTGATTGTCCGACCATTTTTGACCGTCATTCAGTTTTTATAGGATTCTCTGAATTTATCTAGAAAGTATAGTGAAGAATCTTGCGAAAAGATATCGATCGGCTGCATTGAATCATTTCCTCATTATCGGTTGATTAGCATTCTATTCACCATTTCAAACAATAAAATACCATATACACGATGCCGATGATAGTTCAAAACCCGCGAACGATAACAGTGACGTTGTAGTTTTATTAACTTATGTGTTCATTCTTAAAAATCAAAGCACTTTTTTATGATATAGAATCAACAACAAATACGCAACTCGATCATATTATTAGTTACGGACTTAAGAGGTATAAATCAGTACAGACAGTCGCTTACTGCTTTATAATTTTCATTTTTCAGTACTTTTCTACTAATTGATCTTAGTTCTTTAGGGAGACTATACTGAAGTTATTTATGTAAGTCATTGAATTTCCTGTTTATGATATTTATGTATTCTGAACGAGAACTCAGGTGAGGAAAACCAATTTATTGTTAAATGCAAAATTACACGGTGCTGTCGTAAAATATGAAAACCATACATTAAATACATAATTTGTACACCTTCCATCAGTTGTCTTTTACATGTTTCATAACTCTTTTATTATAATTACCTTCTGTTCTATTCCATTGAATATATATATATATATATATATATATATATATATATCAACATAAGTAGCATGCACCACAGGTGTAGTTGTAGAAGAAAAAGCTAGGTCATCATAAACAATTTGTGCATTTTATTGTATAGTTTCGTCCTATTATTTTCAAACGTAGAAATGTAGTCATAACTATCAATACACTGAATCTATACCAAGATTGTTTTTACTAACTAACCAATATTTGAGGAGAAAAAGCTAGCAATTGCTTACTTACGCCTGTTACTCCTCGTGGAGGAGCATAGGCCGCCCACCGGCATTCTCCATCTTACTCTGTCCTTGGCAATTCTTTTCAGTTGTTATACGTTCCTTTCATGTCTGCTTCCGATTCTCGACACAGTGTGTTTTTGGTCTTTCTTGCTTCGTGATGCGGTTTGATGATTTCTGCAATCTATGTCCTATCCAATTCCAACGTCTTTTCCTAGTTTGCTCCTCAGCTGGAATCTGGTTTGTTCTTATCTACAGTAGATTGTTAATCATGTATCCGGTCAACGGACACCGAGTATCCTGCATAGACAACTGTCTATAAATACTTGTACATTTTTTATGACGGTTGTGGTAGTTCTTCAAGTTTCAGCTCCGTACAGTAGGACTGTCTAGACGTTCGTATTGGAGAGTCTGACTATGATATTGGTTGACAGTCGTTTCGAGTTCCATATGTTTCTCAACTGCAGGCATGTTGCCGTTGCTTTGCCAATCCTTGCCTGTGCGTCTGCATCCTAATCTCCTTGTTCATCGATGATGCTGACGAGGTACGGTGGTTATCTTGATCTACATTTGTTCATGTGTATGGGATATAAGGGCTAGGTCATCTGAGAAGTTCAAATCATTTGGTTGCATCCAAGCTGTCTATTGTATTTCGTGCTTCCCTTTAGATGTAGAGGTCTTCATAATCCAATCAACCACCAGAAAAAAGAGAAAGAAGGAGAGTAATCAGTCTTGTCTGACTCCGGTCCTCACTTGGAATTCATCTGTCAGCTTCCCTTCAGTCACAACTTTTCAGTGTAGTCCGTCGTATGGATTCCGAATGATATTGACGATCTTAGCTACTCACACTATGGTGTCGAATTAGTTTCCACAATGCTCTCTTATCCACACTGTCAAACACCTCATAGTCAAGGAAGTTGATGTGTAACGACGAGTTCCATTCACTTGATTGCTCAACAATGATCCGTAGTATCGCGATTTGGTCTGTGCACGACCGATTCTCACGGAATCCGGTCTGTCGATCTCGAAGTTGGGCGTCTGCTGGGTCTTGCATCCGATGCAGCAACACTCTGTTGAAAACCTTTACTGGTACCGATAGTAATGTGCTGCCTCTGTGGTTCTAACACTTGGTCAGGTCTCCTTTCCTTGATATATAGATGAGGTATCCTACTTTCCAGTCTGTCTGTGGCACTTTTTCTTCCTCCAAAATCTTCCTGAATAGAACGTGGATCATGTCTGCAGTTACTTCTATGTATGACCTCAACACTGGGATCCAAGTACATCCAACTGACGAGTTCGCATCAGAGCAGAACACTCACACTGGATCTCACTACTAACCACGATCCATGTATTCTAAATACAACTTTAGTTTTTATTACTACCGTTGATATTACTAGTCATTTTGATTCCCATATTGTCAATTTCTTATTCCGTTTGTGTAAAGTATGTCCATCTGAACCAATTTACATTTGTGGCACGTCTTAGTATGTTTATAGTTGATTCAAGGAACCTTTCGGCTTCGACCCAATGTGATATATATATATATATATATCGGTTACTGCTGGTTGTATTTCTTTTTATATCACAATACATCAGTGCCACGTAATTATTAATTTCCAAATCATTTTAAAGTTTCGTATCTTCGCAAAAACAACTAAACTGAAGAATGGCCATTTGATTTGTTTTCGTTAGTATGAAAATTGACACAAAAAATAATCCTGTTTACTGCTCGAAATATGAAGGGGATTTTCTGTTTCACATCTCACAGTCATTAATATTCTTTACTACTATTGTCATTATTATTTTAACGTTGTTTTTATCGAAATTCTATATCCTTATTCTTCGAGTTAAAAAATAAAATGGAGACTTGGAATGTTTACAGATCAAGGATTAGATAAATACGAAATCGTTCACGTATATATATACATGCAAATATGTTATGCAGAGACATGATTGAATTTGGAATTCACTCATCTCCTTTATGATCGGTAATTATATCCTAGTTTTTACGCTGGTTATTTATCTTATTGGAATTTAATCACCAAACTAGTGTATCTTGTTAAATTTGTACCGATCCAGATTACCTAAATTTTCATATTGGGTTCAACTAGTCACGAATATAGTGAAAAAGCTTAAATTATCTTAATAACTAGAAACTATTAATAATACAGGCATGTCTAGATTATCTTCCTCATTTGTCTTCACATTTTCGATTTTAAATTTTATTCATCAGCATGTTGAAATCTCTTAATTTTCCATCTGATTAAATAAATTATATTATCTAGTATCTATGAGATCAGAGAACAAGTAGATTATCATAAACTTACAAAACATACAGTTTGTTGTTCATTTCCCATACTGCTCATCTGAATTAATATAGAGGGTCAACTGTTAATAAACTCTTATCTTTTTATTATGTCATTTACTTGTAAATGAAGGAAATTAAAATGTATAATTAATGGACAAACGAAGGGCTGGTTATCTTCAATTACTTATTGTTTACTAATCCTGTATATGAGCAGTGATCTTGGCCAGATGGGCACTTCACTTACAGTGGCTCCACCCACCCTTACGCTTTTCATTAACTACGTGTCCTTATGATAACATGTTATCTGTCCAAGATTGACTGACATATTACATTTATTGTGTTTTATCACCCTGTATGATACAGTTCATATTAATCAATCGTAGAATCCACTGTCACCGCCACACAGTTATTCGTATGGTTTATAATAGCTTCTGCATACAAAAGCTAAATTCTTTTGAGTCTTCGAAAATTGAGTCTACTAAAGTGCACCCCAGTCTTCTGTTAATTATTTATTGTACCTGATTTAGTATGTAGTTACAAAAAGGAAACATGTGTAATAATTTTGTTAGTAAAGAGTTACTAACTACCTGTACGGTTACTGGATAATATTCCATGCAAATAAAGGATTCACCAACTCACATACTACTTAGTTTAATTTAGGATCCCTATCTTTCTATTATTATGAGATAAATCATCATTGAAAATTTAATAATAACGTTCTTTATAATAACAGATGGATTTGTGTTGGCTAAATACGATTATATCAAGGTTTACTTAAACAAAATTGGCTGAAATAACGTGCGAACACTTCACTAGGTAATGGTATTGTATTGAACAAAAACACGACTGGGAACAATCGAGCGTATTCAAGCACAAAATTACAGACTATCTCACTAAATTCTGATAACCATACAGTGAACAGTTAATTTACAAAATAATAATCAGTTGTCTCAATCTTAACTGTTCGTTCTGCGAATATCAATCCGTCTTCTCTGATTCCATTGTTCATGCATTTTCGTACCGATTGCGCTTCATTCCTGTTCTTTCCTTATCGGTCGTCTGCCAAAATACATTCTATGTCTGACCATCACTATATACTACTTATGAGGATATAAGTAGACCACACCACAGTATATTATACCTGGAGTTTTAAAAACAAATACTAAGATGCCTCTGATTAGAGATTCACCAATTATCAGTTGGTTTTATAATGTATTAGTTCATAGCAAAAGTACGCTTCATAAAAGAAATTTAGTAATCACTAGAAAGAGAATCCTACTTCTCTCTTATACCATATGCTATGTGGAGAATCTCAATGAAACTTAGTAAATTATACCTCAAAATAAAAATGAATAGTCGTACCAATATAGTACAAGTTTTTTTTCATCCGATAAATAACAAAATACTACTCTTTTCCTCGATATATATATATATGTCTATAATTGCATAATATTTCTTTTATACTAATTATAATTTAATTTACAATTTAGTGTTACATAAGTACATCTTTCATATGCATACATAAAACAGATTTCCTCACTATTCTGTTTTGCATTTATCTTCTCTCCAAATAATTATTTTCTTTGTTCACTTAAATAAATGAGGAAGTATTATGTCTAAATTTAGTGTCTGCCATTATAATGTAATGAGTTTATAAATAAGATCTTGGTAATATATGTACAAGATGGATTACTGATGAACAGGAATCTGTTTTCTGATTTAATTCATGATCTTCAACCAGTAATATCTTAATAAGTCATTAGAATGCTTAACACCCCCAAATACCATTTGTAAGGATCCTCCTGTTGGCCAAAATCTATTAATTCTATATAACTTGTAGTGAAATCGTTATATTGAGACAATCCTCACAGGTTGTTTTTATACCAACAAAGACTGGTCAAAATTCTGTTAAGAATATCAGCGACGAGATAAGCTAAACCTTTTCTTATGATGATGACATTTGTAAAGGGTTGTACTTCCCCGTGGTTAATGTTAAGGACTGCAACTGATCAGTCTGTATTGACATATGGGCAACTTGAGCGGATTAATTAAATATATCCATTTAGTCACAAGTTTTTGCTGAAGTTAAGTAGGGGTTCATGGTGGGATCCATGAACATTGAAGACATGATGGATAACGTCATGACCATACAAATGGAGTCTTTTTTTTCCTATATGCGCACGCACACATCCCACCCACCATACATTGAAGTGACAGTGAAGAAACCCCACAATACAATGCAAGAATACTTAAAATACTTTTGAGAGAGATTAAAGAAAATTTTTATCATTAACGTTAAGAAACACCAAATGAAAGATATAGGATAAATACAGAAAGGTAAGTTACTTTTTTGTTGAAAAAATAGATAAACTGAAATCTACAAAACGGTTCGTTCTTTCAAAAATAGAATTATTCATTAACAAGGCGATTATAATAAGTTGAGTTAATTTGTTACTTTCTATACAACTAAATTCAAGACAATTCACATAAACTACTTGACAGTAATGATAATAATACAAAATTTATTCATATTACTTTTTTTAAAAATAGTTCCAAGTGGATGTAATTTTTTTCTAGAACTTACATAGTATGTGAATAGAATATTCTTAGAATTTCCTCTACTTGAAATAGTCCTCCATTCAAACAATTGAAATTTGACAGCTGTAGAATTTTTCTAAAATCAATTAAGCAAATGAAACTACATTATACTGCCAAATCAGGTCTATAACAGAGACATTTGGATCATTGTAAGAAATTCAGAAAAGTAATACTGACTATACACTGATTATAAGTAGTTTTGACAGTATCATTATAAGTAGAAGATAGTGTGTGGTATGGTATCGTTGTGTAGAATGAAGTCAACTGAACTTAACGATAAACGAGATGGTTATATGTGTTGGTGATGTCTTACACTAGCAGCGAAATTAATAAAAAATTATTTACTTCATTCTTTCTCATGTTTCGTAGTTAAAGCTTAGGTATATAATTCAATTAGCAATCTATTAAATAATAAGTACCTACATGGTGTAGATTGGAATATAATTATCAAATTATTTTTCATTAGTTTCATTCAGTTAATTGATTTAAAAATTCATACAAAACACTCTGAAACTACGTTAGATTAATTATAAAACTATTAATGATCTGATAAATAATTCAAAAAGGACAGCTCACAAACTCGTTATAAGTAAAGACTGGTGTCAGGCAAAGTTGCTTACTCTCACCCTTTCTCTTTGTCCTGATGATCGACTGGATTATGAAGACGTCAACATCTGGAGGAAAGTACGGGATACAGTGGACAGGTATGATGCAGCTGAACGATTTAGACTTCGCAGATGATCTGGGTATTCCATCGCACACACAACAACAAATGCAGGAGAAAACGATCAGTGTAGCGGCAGCCTCAGCAGCAGTAGGTCTCAATATAAACAAAGGGAAAAGCAAGACTCTCCGATACAATACAATATATATATATATATATATATACGATTGTACAGTTTGATAATAAATTCGTTGAAAAGAGATCTCTTCGCTGAACTTTGTGTTTTTAATGTTTAAATAGGAATTACATGTCAAATATATATATATGGTTGGACTGCTCAAAATTCGTTGCTCTAATCTGATATTATATAGCTCTGATAAGCTTCCTCTTCCATCTGTGTCATCCAGCCTTATCATCTTTTGTGTTGTGGATACCAATTGTAGTTGGGACTGAATAGGATTTAACGCGGGTTCGCTCACTTACTACTAGTTACTGCCGACGTTTTTCTCGAAAGCAACATGATTACTGTCTGATAAGCCATTGATTCTCATGATTATTAATTATCATCGATTTGAAAAATTTGCCAAATTTAGTGTGAAAATTTTAAGAAATTAATTATTTGTAAACCTTCCTTCAACTAATTGAGATTCTTTATAGAAAGGTTATAAATTAGGCTGCTCTGGGACACAGGGTTTATCTATAGTATCCTATGGACTTTCTAAAATGAACTGTAAACTTTAATTTACGGTGTAAACATGTCAACATTGAGTTTCTTATAAGAATAATGTGAAATATCATCTTGTTATGTAATACTCTATCATCTACGGTATATGCAATGACAGTTCATACTCATAAATTGGCTCTGCAAATGAAATATATTTTGTTTAGAGTTCATCCAGTTGGAAACAATTCGACTAATTCTTCTGATAGCACTGTTAACTCGTGTAGAATGAAATACTGCTATTTGTTTGAAATACAAATAAGAACTTGTTTTTAAAGATGACAACATTAAAATTAGAGTACCTTAAACCAGTTATTAAAAAAAGGTTCAGAAGGTTAGGAAATGTTGAAAAATCACATTTTCGCCCAGGTGAAGTGTTTTTTTTTTATATGTGAGGCCTATCCACTTCCAGCACTTCTTCCTGATTTCTTCCTCCACTGGATGGAATCTGGTCTGTTCTCTCCCAAAGTAGGTTGTTGTTGATAGTGTCTGGCCAACGGATCCGAAGTATTCTCAGTAGACAACTGTTAATAAATACCTGTATCTTCTGGATGATGGCTTTCGTAGTTGTCCAAGTTTCCGCTCCATACAGTAGAACTGTCTTGACATTTGTATTGAAAATTCTGATCTCGGTGTTGGTTGACAATTGTTGAGTTGAGATCCAGATGTTCTTCAGTTGTAAATATGCTACTCTTGCTTTGCCGATTCGCGCCTTCACATCTGCATCAGACCCACCGTGCTAATCAATGATGTTGCCCACATATGTAAAGGTTTTTGCATCCACAAAAGCTTCTCCATCAAGTGTGATTCGATTGATGGATGCTGTATTGTATCGGAGAATTTTGCTTTTCCCTTTGTTTATATTGAGACCTACTGCTGCTGACTCAAATTTGAATTTACGATGCCCGTTAGATCCATAAGAAGTTAATAAGTACTTGGAATTATGTTTACTATCCACATTATTCACATTTTGAGGGCACCTTCACAGATAGAAAGGAGGTCAGCAATGGGTTCACCAGTTTCTCCGATTTAGAGAATTTATTTATGCATTCCCTAGAAACCCGTGCGATCATAAGATGTTCAAATCCACTGAGAGTTTGGTTACGGTATGTTGATGATATTTTTATTGTCATTAAACGAAATGGTTTAGAAGAATTGTTTGAAAATGTAAACAGCATTTCGGAGAGCATCAAGCTAACAAAGGAAATACAGTCTGATGACCATAAACTAGCGTCTCTCGATTGTTTGGTTGAACGAAAACATAATAAGTTGAAAATAAATTTATTCAGAAGATCAACACAATCTGAGAGACATTTAGATCATTGTTCGACTCATGAGTATCGCACGAAAGTCGTAGTTGTAAAAAATTTTATTAACAGGAGTATTAATCTCATTACATATAAGGAAGACCAACAGGTTGAATTGAATGAAATTTTCTCTATGCTTAGGCCTAAAAATTATCTTAAGGTGTTTTCAAAGAAGATTATTAGAAATGAATGAAAAACTAAATTGGAGTGTATACCGAAAGATTGGAAGTTCACTGTCATCTCATACGGCAGTAAAACATATGAAGAAATTGAAAGGATTCTAAACAAACAAAATATACGAGTGTATTTTTAGGCTAGTGACACCTCAAGATCAGAATTAGTGAAAGTTAAGGATAATTTCCCAAAAGAAGAACAACAGAATGATGTCTATGAGATTAATTGCCACGATTGTAATGCAGTGTATGTAGGCGAGACGTCAAGACAATTGAATGTGACGTTGAAGGAACACAAACAATGTTTACAAAATTTTCCCAAATCTCTGGTTGATCCGAAGAAACTTCAGAATAACGTTACATGCGTTAGAAACAGGACACAAGATCGATTTCATAAGAACCAAAATACGTCAGAAAGGTTTTGACATACAGAAAGAAAAATTGACAGCACATGCACCGTGTATACGGGCTAATAAGAACAGTTTGGATAGGAAAGAGGGTATTCAACTAGCAACTTCTTGGCAGATGTTCATTAACAAGTAATTAGATCCTATCTCTATCCAACCTGTTTGTTTCATATGCATCATTATTCTGTCAGAAATTAATCTGCTATATTTTAGCATTACAATTATGTATTTTTAATAGTTGAATTAATGAGTCGATCTAAGCTAGACCACCATTAGAAACCTGGAAGCACTAGACGGCCATTTTGTTCTAGTATGGGATCACTCAGCAGTGCACATCCACGATCCCGAACACGGAGCTCGAACCCAGGAGCCTTTGGCCTCGCGCGAATGCTTAACCTCCAGACCACTGATCCAGCATCAAACAGTGTTAATGTCTAACTTCAGTCGATCCATGATCTTGAGCAACCATTCCTTCACTGTCTGAGGTAGATACCTGTCTTTAGCTGACATGGATTATACTCCACTGGTCATGGCTTCTCAATAGAACTCCAGAAAATCCATATTGAAGCCAGTAACTAGTGAGCATATGATGATCATTATCAGATTGGGGTTTGCTGAGATTGTAGTAATTTTAATGGTTAAATTCATGAGTCGATTTAAGCTAAACCACCATTGAAAACCTGAATCGACCAGACAGAGAAGCTTTTCCTGTACAGATACCCAAGATAGGTTTCTACTAGTAAACGTTATTCGAGCTTTGTTTCATAGAAGGTCATTTTCATTGCTACCTTTAACTGACTTTTAATTGCATCAGAATTTTGGTCACGTTTAAATTCCAGATTCATATAAAGATATTTCTTTGAAAAGGAATTACCGGATTCCTTGTCCCGACTTGTTATTTTTTTTTTATATTCCTTTCTATATAGCGGTTTGGATAGCCGTTTCCAACCACGGGTTTCTAAAGAAATGCGAGTTCGTTTATCTTCGTGTTTTTAATTCGTATACTTTGAAAACATTCTTATATGTAAAATAAAAGGTCAGGTAGACAAACTGAAGTTTAAGAAGAAACAAAGATAACCGGACAATCAATTCAAATGGGTTCATGTTGTTTTTTAACTGTTTTCCTGATTAGCTTCATTTCACTCTGGGACTCGAACCCAGTATCTTTCGCTTCAAACGCCATCGCGTTATCCACTCGGCCACTGAGTCCTGATGTGTTTTTTTTCTTGTGTAGTTTTTTTACCTGCCTACTTTATTTGTCTAATTTACTTCTTTATTCATATTCGTTATTACTTAATAACTAGTTCATTTGAGAAGAGCCAATCATTTAGCTAGAAAATATTTCATTCAATTATTCAATCAAATTGGATATTAAAACAATAAAAGGTTTATTGATCATTGAAATAATTATATAAGTAAAACAATTTGTGAATGAAGTTTTATTGTGTTTCAGAGAAGAAAAAAAAAGAAAGAAATTAATTGGACTTAATTTTTAAAAAACGGAAAGGAATTTTTGAATTCCTTTATTTATTTTGTAGTTGATTACTTATTTGTGTATTAAGTAATACATTTAGTGTTGTGTTAACAAAGAGAAAATCAAAATAATAAATAGAATGAACAAGATATTTGCTAATTTGCTTATTATCACTCTTGTAAGTTAAATTCATTTATTTATTTATTATTTTTCTATTAGATCCTCACCAGGCTTTACTCTAATATATATTTGATATTGAATATTTTGATTATTGCCGGTATCTTTTTTTTAAATGGCACAACATCCCACTATTTTATCATTAACTACTAATTATAAAAATTAACTATAAATATAAGTTTAATAGTTGAGATCATGAGTCAATCGAAGCTACTAGACCACCATGGAAAACTTGGCGGGATCGTGGATGTGCATTACTGAGGAGTCCCACAATGGGACGAAACAGCCGTCCAATGCTTCCAGGTTTTCCATGGTGGTCTAGCTTCAATTGACTCATGATCTCAACTATTAAAATTACCATAATATCCACAAAAACTCCTTTTGATATAAATATAACTGTTCAGTTGAGGTAAATAATATGGTCAAAAAAAGATTTCCTTCGTTCAGTTATCTTTAATTCTTTTTAAAAAGATATTTAATAAAGTGGTCATATTGGATAAAGATTTAATGATTATGAACTGATAATAACCTGCTGGAAAAAAATTGATGATTGAATTTTAACTCATACGTGTGAAGATAATACGCTTGTTATCACAAGAGACCGAAATATTCTATGGTTAATTCTTTTTGTGTAAGTTGTACTGGATCATTTTTACGATGCCTTAAACTAAAAGGAAACGTTTGTTTACTGTCTGCTTTTCTTTAATTTTCAGTAGTTGTATATCGAATGTTTTTATGTAATAAAAGGGATTTACAAAATTAATATTATTTGAAAATTATGTATCTATTACTAAGAAATTTTCCTAAGTAATTTCTGACTTTCGTCTTTACTCTAAGCTGTATCGTCTGAATTGAATTAAAATGTAATGATTATGTTAGTTATGAAATTGTATTCCAATAAGCTTACAGATATATATGTATATCATTGATACGGCACATACATAACAACTACTTTTTAAATTTAATAGACTTACTTCATATAAATAATTTAATTAACAATAGAATATATATGTGTATCTACGACTTCCGCTGCTCCTATGGGGAAAGCTATATTGGGTGCATAACTAGACAACTGAGTCAACGAGTTAGTGAACAGCTCAGTAGTATCGTCATAGCAATACCCAACTTTGTTCTGTCACACTTGATCGATAGCGATCATGTAATAGATAGAAATAGGTCATTTAAAGTGATTTATCATATTCCTACTAGTTCTCCTTATGGTGTCCGATCTGGTCTCTTACATGTAGTAGAAGCTGTAGGAATTCGAGCAAACAATCTAAGTCTTTGTATTCCTAAGAAAGTTGTAACACCTTTATCTCCTCCTTGGTCGAATTAGCTTTCATAGATTTTATTTATTATTATTTTTCATACTCTTTGTTCGTTTATTTTTCTTTCTCTCCCTTTTCCATATATGCACTTCATTGTTCAATTATCTGAACACTTCTTATTACTCAATGTTATAGTTTTTTATGAATGTTATTTCAGCATCTATATTTTTCAAGTCATTGACCTATTTCCCATTATGAAACATTAATTCAAGCCTTTGTTATTCTTATCACAACTAATACACTTGTCAACACACTATCAATTTGTACTTTTTATTTATTATGTTTATTTATGTAGTCTATTCCACTGTTATCATTGACACATAAACTGCCTTGATCGATTTAATAATTTCATATATGCATATAAATATTATTGTACATTAGAGTAAAGCTTCATTATGATCCAATTTAGAATAATATTATTCGCTTATACACGTTGTTCTAATTTACAATATGGAAAGTTTTTAAAATTTTAAATATCTGCGAAAAATTAAACATGAGAAGATGTTAACTAGAATATCCCAGGAATAGATTCATTTCCTTTTTTAGTAGTATGAAATATGCATTGAAGCAAAATATTAATGGTTGAGAACCATTTGAAATTTTTATTAAAGCAACTTTAGAGTAAATTATAACACAGACAAGGAGTTCTTTTAACTCTTTGAATTATATATTGCTAAATAAAATATTTTCTTTAACAAAAGGTTTTTCGACTAAGAAATCTGTTAAATAAATTCACCATCATTGAACAGGTAATAAGTTACTTTTTGAAACATAATTATTATCATTAATCCATGATAAAAGTATCCAAAACATTCAGATATCTTAGTACCGATTTACTCCAACCACGGTGTATTACAAAAAGAACTAACATTAAAAGAGAGCGTGAATAAGGGCTCAAATCAATAAAGATAAATATCAAGGGAGCAATTTAACAGTGCAACAAAATGATATTACTAATATATTAACTGAGTAAATATTCATAAATTAAGTCAGCATTAAAAGAACAAATGAATTATGTAGTTTATATGCCATTTACATATGTAGAGTTTTATGACACTGTTTACTATGTCTAAATATTCGTGTTTAAATCGTGTACTATTTTGTATCAATAGTAGAATAGATCTGTTTCTATAATCTCAAATGACCAGTGTAATACGCATTACTAACTCCTTGTATTTCTTTTTTCCGTACGGTTAGTGGATCTCAACAACGAAGTGTTCGATTTTTAACTTTTTAAAATTCTATTCATTTTATAGAGCATCACTGAATTTTTGTATGTTCGAATATACAACATCAATAAATTGTCTAAAGCTTCCGTGTCATGCCTTGTTCATTTTAAGATTCTCCACCACGGAACTATGAACACCCTACAGTATAGTTTAGAATATTAAGTCTATGCGGTCTCCAAGTTTTTTAGGTTACTCAATCCAAGTGTTCTCAAAACAACACGTGAATAATTTAAATTCTCCATTCTCTGAGCAAAATCGTAACTTTACTAGATTATCAAATGAAATTATGTCACCTACGACTAAAACAAAAAATAATTCTGCCAACTGACGGGTTTGCAAATCAAAATTTTTATTCGTTGTCGAAAGTTAACTGGTTATTGTAACCTCCTATGTATACATTGGATCAGGTGGAACAACAAACTTAGTGGTACTGCATTTGGATATAGTTTTTGAAATCATGGTAAAGCTGAATGTTCGTAGTCAGTCATGACAGCTGATGAATTTATAGTCAGGCGCCGTTCGTTTAGTTTATTGAAGGTGGGCATACATGGATTCATACTTTTTTCATTCACTTGAATGTAAACCATGAGAATAATCGTATTGAATTCCATAGCATGATTTGTGGAACTCTGAATAAATTAAGGCGATTAGGTCTTAATTGTCCCATCAGAGTATTGATAATCACACAGTTCCAACAATTCTCGATTCCGAGTTGTAGAAAAAAACGAAGTTTGTCTTTATCTAATTCATTAACATTCAGAATGAAATTCTCTTCTCTAACAGTCATTTTCCATTCACATGATCCACCAATGAAGTTGGGTTGGCAAGGTCATCTTGTTACGTCCAATTATGAGTTTTTGCCCGTTCCAACTATTGAAGTACTGGCCGTCGATATTTGCAAATCACGAACCCAAGTAGGCAAGAGAACCAAAACTCCAAATTAGATACCAAGTTTATTCGCAATTCACAAATAATCGACCAAAGTCGTTCTAACAACAATAATTATAACAATTACAAAACAAACTTCAATTTTGTAGGTTCCCGGAGCAAAAACTCCCAAATACCAAACCAATGACAAAAGAAACCAAAATGTCCGAAAAGAATGATATAAACAAACAAGTCCAAAGGTTAAGTAAAACAAACACATCCAAAAACACAGTAAAATTGATGTACAGTAAAAAGGTTTTAATCAGCCAAATTTCTTCAGTTCTCCCGTAACAATCTGATGCCCACATTGTGAGCTCCAAATGATTTGCTTCACCCCAATCACTAACGGAGGTTGGGCTAACAATGAATGTGATAAACCTACAGATGTATTAGCTACAATTTGATGTCTCGCTTTTATTGATGAAAAAGCTCGATATTTTATTTTACCGACTATATTTTTGCCTCTACCTCAGCTTTATCTAGGACAATATTGCATTACTTCAATTTCTTTATAACAACTTCCTATTTCGTACGACATATTAACTTAAACTTCTTTGTAAAATATTTTTTATACCTCCAAATCTTGTCATTATTCACCAAAAAGTTTACTAACAAGCCCTTTATTCATTTATAGCTCTTTATTTTCTAGTATACATTTTACCTATAATGTATGTAATTACCAAGGTAATATCCTTCTTTAAAAATGAACAGTTGATTTGTTATTGTCATTTTTCAGGAAATTTCTATCACAATATTTGACTATCTTAGTTATAACACTTTTAGATTAATTAACAACTTTTTCAGGTGAACTGGATAGTAGTTAGCATCGAAATCCATGACGCTCGTTTCGTCTTGTTTGAGACGCGTTAGCTCAATGTACTTACTCATAGGTGTTGATGTTCACTCTGGGCCTGAAACCCAATTGTTCTCGTTTTAGACACCAGTGTGTTATCCACTTAGCTGCTGAGTTCTTTTGGCCACTGGTTTGTGCAACAAAAATGAATCATAACTCAGTTTGAATTTTCTTGTTGTCTGTGTCCTGGACTCCACTGCTAGTGAGTACTTAACTCTACTTAAAAGTGCTTGTGACTAATTACAATATCAAGGGGACTCGCTTAGGGTGTACATATACCAAAAGAGACTGATCATTTGTAGATCTTAACACCAATACTGAGAATATTCAAACCCTTACAGATAAATGAAAAATAAATCTATTTGAAATAACTATTCACACACAAATTAATTGTTTGGCATGAATGATTGCATCCAAACAGAATAAATGTTCTTTAAATTTGTTGTTGTCATTTACATCACTTGTTAATAAAGTAGATAAAGGAGAGTAAAGTACTTCTTTACATAGTCACGGCAAATAAATAAAACTTAGAAAATTCAACTTATTCTCTTAGTTGAACTCATCTGTTCAACATATATAATGAGTTAGACTGAGTGAATATAAAGAGATTTTCATGATGTATAAAAATTCTGTTTATATATTCTATAAAATTTCGTTTAATGTTAAAGAAAACTGACAGCGCATTCAAACTTTAAGACATGCTGAGGAGTCCCACAATAGGACCAAACGGCCGTCCAGTGCTTCCAGGTTTCCCCTGGTGATCTAGCTTCAATTGACTCACGCTTTCAACTATGAAAATACTAAATCTCCACAAAACCCCTTCTGATAATAACCAGTTAATTAGTTTAATGTTAAAACTTTTCTATATTAAAATCGAATTTTTACTTTTAGTTAGTAATTTTTAGATTATTATTTTATTGGGAATAATCAATGTCCAAGAGTAATTAACTCGTTGGTTGACTATGAAGGTTATTTTGACTTCATGGTACATTTCAAATGGAACCATTTCCAGATTGACTAAAATACTTGTCACTTTGTCTTCTACTAAGCTATGTAGATTGATTGAAAGGCTATAAGACCGAGAGCAGGTTATATAATAATACGAAAGATAAAGATATCATACTAGTCTCACGGAGAAGTTCTAAAACTGATTGTATTGATGGTTTGATGAAATTGATTTCTGTCTTACTACCAAAACTTGATGTAATGTATTCTGTTGTCCGTAATGAGTTTCTATGCCTAATCTAAAATATTTGATCAATGTTATCAATATTGTTCTAGTCGGTCTTAAGAAGACTTTCCTAAACTTATGTCGTCATCGAGATTTTCATTTACCAAGTTTTATGTTTTCTAACATCTCTTCAACTGAGTAGTGATTACTTTGAGTATTTCTATAAATATTTCTTCGTATAATTTGAACCCATAATAATACATGACAGAGACAAATATATGAGCCCACAAGTTGACCGTTTATTTATCAAACAATTGAGATGACCTATTTCTCTGCATTAGCTGAACCCATCAATTTAATAAAGCTAACTGGTATGTACATAAATAAACGTAAACTTCAGAAGAAATATTCATTTCCAGTTTCACAAATAATCAGTGTTTATTAGAAAATAAAGAATTTCAATGGTTTGATAAATAAACGGTCAACTTGTGTGGTCATATATTTGTTTCTGTCATGTATTATTTGAGGATCAGATTATAGTAAGAAATATTTGTAGAATTAATCAAAATAATTATTACGTTTATTCATGTACATACCGGTTAGCTTAAACAAATTGATGGGTTCAACTAATGCAAAGACATGGATCATCCTACACTTATATATGTGTGAGGATTCCTGTAATCAGATCCATGATAGGTTAATTAAGATGCTGAACTGATATAAAGTATGTTGTGCATGTGCTTATTTTAAAAGAACTGGTACCATTTTCTTATGACACTATTAAAACATCATTTTTAACACCTTCCTGAGTAATAAATCCTAAAGATATCGGTTTATAATATGGATCCATGAGTTAAATTTGGCTATATTGGCCCCCAAATACCCTGGTATGACCGAGAGTGGGGAGAGTCCGCTCTCCCTCTCCAAATGCTCTCACATGGCCACGCGTATGCAGCCTCTGACAAGGAAG
>NC_031495.1:41334160-41394581 GCF_000237925.1 Schistosoma mansoni | reverse complement strand
TCAATTGACTCATGCTTTCAACTATGAAAATACTGAAATCTCCACAAAACCCCTTCTGATAATAATTATTTTTTTTGCTAATGTTAACATGAATAATTGACTTTATTGAATAATACATTCTGAAGAAAAAAAAAGGTAAACTATTTTTTTCTCCTCCTCAGCATTATTTCATTTCAATAAATTCATAGTGTCTACAATTATAATAAAGGAGATAAGTATTGAAATAAACAAATCATTATGTCATTTTTATAAAGTTTTAGTGCCTTCTTTTTTGTTGTTTGTTTATAACAGATTATTAATCACATTTAGTAATATATCAGTCAATGTTTCTTTAGTGTAATCTTTGTTATTGTTTATTATTTAGTTACTAAAATACTTACACTATATAATAACAATAACACTATTATTATTAGTATTAATTGACATATCACTTTGTGTACAATAACAATTTAAGAAAGTTTACATAATTATTATTGATAAATCCAGGCAGGTATTGTATAGTATGCTTTATTTAAATATTTAAGCTATTAGAAACAAGCATTTCCCATTCTAATTTCCTTTTTATTTTTTTTAACTCTACAAAACAAGAACAAATACTCCTGAAGGAAAATATGAACATGATAGTGTAGTGTAGTGAACAGAACACGACTGGGCACAATCGAATGTATTTAAGCACAAATTACAGAATGTCTCACTAAATTCTGATAACCATACAATGAACAGTTAATTTGTAAAATAACAACCAATTGTCTCAATCGTCACTGTTCCTTCTGTAAATATCAGTTAATCTTCTCTAATTTCATTGTTCATGCATTTTCCTACCAATTACGCTTCATTTCAGTTCTTTCCTGATCGGCCTTCTGCCAAAATACATTCTATGTCTGACTATCACTATATACTACTTATGAGGATATAAGTAGACCACACCACAGTAGCTGTAAATAAATCCCCATAATCACTAGCTCTGTAAGTGTTCAACATTGGATGCTGACCACATTAGTTTTAATGGACTCATTTAGCTGAAGGTGCTCGGTCATACATCCGTACCAGATCACGTTTTGAAACGGCGTGTGCAACATCTCCTGCAACTTCTAGCCAGATTAGATCAGTCACTCCTCGATATATTGATAACCTATCAAATATATCTTCCAACCTCCTCACTTCTGTCTTTTGATCACACTGGGTGGGCGCCATTCAATTATAGAAGGTGTTACTGGTAAAGTGTTGTCAAACTACGATACCAGTGGTATCTTCAATAGTTTTTTTCACTAACTTCGAAGCCAAAAGTTAAGCGATTGGCATAAGGTTTGAATTCAATTTCTGGTAGGATCACAGAAGTGAAGTGCTGAAGTTTTCGATAATAAAATGAAATAATCCTCTAGTTTTTTTCTGCCTTTCAATAGTTTGCTAAATTCGATAGTAAGCAACTACAATTTTGAAAATTCTCCACAATATCGCACACTAAGTTTTTTTAGTAAAACATTTTGTTTAATGTTGTTAGTTCATCAACTTGATTAATCTAATTATGTAAATCATTTGAAATTTTTTGATTCCTTCTTCTTCTTCTTTTTCTTCCTCTCTCTATCCATTTTCTTAATGCATTTTTCGGCACAATTTACTAGTAATCAACAATTAGTGTATGTTATGTTTCTTTAATATATATACCCAGAGATTTTGACAAAACCACTAGTCGTTGTGAAGTAGAACTGGCATGTCTTTAAATCATCGTGGATTGGTTGAAGTTAGACATTAACAACATTGGATGCCGACTCAATGGTCTAGAGGTTAAGGGTTGGAGCGTGAGACCGGAATTTCTGGATTCGATTCCCGTGTATGGGTTCGTGGGTGCTCACTGCTGATGAACTCCGTACTACGACGAAACGGCCGTCCAATGCTTCCAGGTTTTCATTGGTGGTCTAACATTGATCCATTCATGATATCTATCTAAACATATCTTTGAGTTGTGAATTGAAGAATTTGTTACTACTGATTTTAATCGTATTATTCTTTTATCAATGAGTGATTAATGTACTATTTATTGTTCTTAGCCTGTCGGTTATTTTCGATTTATTTTCTACTCCATTTAGAATTTTGGGATCTACGTTACATGTTACTTGTTATTAATAAGTTGTATTAGTTGTATTTCAATTATTTCTTATAAATATACACTGGCGAAGATAATTAATGTACTTGTCACCAGAAAAAGTGTTTTATTCCATTCACTTCAGTGTATCACTATATGATTGAGACTTGACTGTTTTTGTTTATCTGTCTATCTCTTCTCTCTCTCTCTCTCTGGGGAAAAGAATTACATATATTGTCTTTTTTACTTTAGTAGATAAAATTATTATTAATATTGTGATCAGTCTATGACAGGAATCGTAAACCACTTATAAAATTATTTTTGAAGTCATGGATAAAACAGTAACACAGTAATATGGTTAGTAATGATACACAGACATCAAATCTAGAAGTATTTTACTTCATAGAATTGATCTACCAAACTTTATTCGTATTTCAGCGTAAATTTTTCAAACCTATTAGTCAAAATTCAAAAATGAATTTGTTTAGTCAATTAAAAAGTAGAAATCATTGCCCCATCTGTGATAGATATCAAGTCGACTCAGATCAATTCTTAATGTGATCAGATTTATATGATGATAATAAATTAAGTGCAAATTGTTTTTTATGATTCATATTTCTATAATATGTACTTCATAACATGGATCATCATGTCAAGTGATTTGATTTACAAGGCTACGAACCTTTCAATGAACAAAGTTGAACCGACGATTTCGGTGATCAAGATTTTACAAAATTCAAGGTTTAAAAAGTGTTAATATTTAATTGATATAAATTAGTATATATATATATATATATATTACTTACGTCTGTTACCCCCAATGGAGCATAGGCCTCCGACCAGCAATCTCCAACCCATTCTGTCCTGGAACTTCCTTAGTAGTTCTATCCAATTATTGTTCATTCTTCTCATATCTGTCTCTATTTCTCGGCGTAATGTGTTCTTTGGTCTTCCTCTTCTCCTGCGGCCTTCAGGATTCCATGTGAGGGCTTGTCGTGTGACGCAGTTACGGTGCTTTCCTCCATGTGAGTCCTATCCACTTCCAGCACTTCTTCCTGATTTCTTCCTCCACTGGATGGAATCTGGTCTGTTCTCTCCCAAAGTAGGTTGTTGTTGATAGTGTCTGG
Organism: Schistosoma mansoni; assembly: GCF_000237925.1. Classification (NCBI taxonomy): domain Eukaryota; kingdom Metazoa; phylum Platyhelminthes; class Trematoda; order Strigeidida; family Schistosomatidae; genus Schistosoma; species Schistosoma mansoni. The sequence goes on along the minus strand of NC_031495.1, from coordinate 41,391,371 downwards.
CCAACGGATCCGAAGTATTCTCAGTAGACAACTGTTAATAAATACCTGTATCTTCTGGATGATGGCTTTCGTAGTTGTCCAAGTTTCCGCTCCATACAGTAGAACTGTCTTGACATTTGTATTGAAAATTCTGATCTCGGTGTTGGTTGACAATTGTTGAGTTGAGATCCAGATGTTCTTCAGTTGTAAATATGCTACTCTTGCTTTGCCGATTCGCGCCTTCACATCTGCATCAGACCCACCGTGCTAATCAATGATGTTGCCCACATATGTAAATGTTTTTTGCATCCACAAAAGCTTCTCCATCAAGTGTGATTCGATTGATGGATGCTGTATTGTATCGGAGAATTTTGCTTTTCCCTTTGTTTATATTGAGACCTACTGCTGCTGAGGCTGCTGCTACACTGGTCGTTTTCTCATGAATTTGTTGTTGCGTGTGAGATGGAATAACCAGATTGTCTGCGAAGTCTAAATCGTCCAGCTGCATCCTACCTGTCCATTGTATCCCGTGCTTTCCTCCAGATGTTGACGTCTTCATAATCCAGTCGATCACCAAGAGAAAGAGAAAGGGTGAGAGTAAGCAACTTTGCCTGACACTGGTCTTTACTTCAAACCAGCCAATGAGTTCTCCTCCATGCACGATTTTGCAGTTTAATCCATCATAGGAATTCCGTATGATATTGACTATCTTCTCAGGCACGCCATGGTGTCGAAGAAGCCTCCATAGTGTCGTCCTGTCCACGCTATCAAATGCTTTCCCGTAGTCAATGAAGTTGATGTAGAGTGATGAATTCCATTCCATTGATTGTTCCACAATAATCCGTAGAGTTGCGATTTGGTCTGTACACGATCGATTCTTACGGAATCCAGCCTGTTGGTCTCGAAGTTGGGCCTCTACAGAGTCCTTCATTATGTTTAACAATACCCTGTTGAAGACTTTTCCTGGTATTGAGAGAAGATTGTTGCCCCTATAGTTATCACACTTACTGAGATCACCTTTCTTTGGTATTTTGATAATGTGTCCTTTTTTCCAGTCTTTTGGTACTTGTTCTTCATCCCAAATCTTACTGAAGAGAATGTGGAGTATCTTTGCAGTTATTTCAATGTCTGCTTATATTACTTCTGCTGGAATGTTGTCTGGTCCCACTGCTTTGCCACTCTTGATTTGTCTGATGGACATGCTGATCTCTTCAATTGTTGGTGGGCCAACATCGATTGGGAGGTCTGTGGGTGTTGCTTCGATGTTAGGCGGGTTCAGTGGAGCTGGTCGACTCAAGAGTTCTTTGAAGTGTTCTACCCACCTGTTTCGCTGTTCTTCAGTGTTGGTGATTACCTTGGCCTCCTTGCTTTTCACTGGTGATTCTGGCTTACGGTAATTTCCAGCGAGTTTCTTTGTTGTATCATACAGTTGTCTCATGTTTCCCTCTCTTGCAGCCTTTTCCGCTGTCATTGCTAAATCTTCCACATATTAACATTTGTCAGTTCTGATGCTCCTCTTCACTTGCTTGTTTGCCTCTGTGTATTCGGCTTGTGCCTTGACTTTTTCTGCTCTTGTTCGGCTGGTATTGATTGCTGCTTTCTTGTTCCTCCTTTCTTCAGTCTTATCCAGTGTATCAACAGTGATCCATTCCTTGTGATGGTGCTTCTTGTGGCCCAGAACCTCCTGAATGTTGAAATGATTGCCTCTCTTATCCTTTTCCAGTTGTTCTCCATAGTAGTTCCCTCTACAGTGAGTAGATTGTGAAAGGCCTGGAACTTATTGTTGAGTGCTGTCCCATGCCAGATAGAAACTATGATTTTCAGGTCTTTCGGTATAGTTTATTATAGCTATAGATAAATGAGTTTCAAGTTAGTAGGTTACCTTTTTAAACTTCATCAATTAATGAGATAGTATAATCTTCATGTAATATTATTGAAGATCATTGGCTAACTCTTTAAATACTGCCTTATACAGATTATTGATTCTTTTTAAAAACACAAATATTAACTAGATAGTCATTTTCATCTCAAGAAGTGTAACTATCAATCAGAATGACTTGATAGGACAACCGGTATGATGAACTTGATCTAAGTAGATATTTCTTTTTTGTAAAACAGTCTAATGAAACATTAATTGATTCAAACTAAAATCAGACCTAGATAACGATTGAACCGATACCCCAGTTACGTACTCTAGTATTAGTTACGTTTTCATTTCAAGCTTCAGTAATTTATCATACCTAAATACAAACACAGAAGATTCATTGTATTTGTATATTCATTAAGTCAAATAATTAAATTATTTATACACATTTAATCGTTTTAATTTACTTTTCTTCCCTTTTTTATTTCTAGGCTACCATAACATATTCACAGTTACTAAGAAATATCAATCTAAATGATAAATTTTATGAAAATTACAATAAACCAATTAATCCATTATTGAAAACAATGAATAAAACTTCTTATATGAATTTATCACCAAATTCATTCTTTTTAGATCATTTAAACACTGATTATTATTTAAATACTAAAGAGAAATTGATTGAAGATCTTTATCCTTTGAAGAGTCAATTGAAACAACGACAACATTATTTAAAAGATCTTCCAATTAAGTCATATATTGATCAATCATATTTAGTGAAACGTGTTTTAGCTGATTATAAAAAACGTCAAGCTATATTAGCTGATTACAAAAAACGCTCTACTTATTATGATAATGATGATGATCATGATGGCAATGATGATAATACATCGATAAACATGAACTGAAGTAATAAATTATTTGGAAAGTCATTACACTTTTTCTCATGTGTATGTGTATGTGCATGCATGCTTGTACTCATGTGTTACCATGTTATAATTTCTATTCATATTTAAATTATAGTAAATTACAATGATAATCAAACAAAATAAAAAATTTATCACATTAGTTCATTAGTTATTTAGACTTGGAAACTGTACGCGAATGTTTTGTAGTTTTTTGTTTGTTTTAAAAATAGTTGCTTACATAGCATATCACATTGGAAGATGTGGAGTTTTCAAATATTTATGTTGCATGTGAAAATACAGACCAATAATCAAGTTACTTGAAAATGTTAATCAGTTACGTAATGATTTCGGTGAAAATGTAGTCACCATTCCAAATGGCTAGATGCTAACTATTATTAATTTTAAGTGAGTTAGTGTAACCACGTGAGTAGTAGTAGAAGTAGTGTAGTGTATGTTACTTATATTGACGGATGTAAGTAGTATGTAACATTAATCAAAAGTGAAATGCCTGTCGTCAAAAGGTCGAGTAGATCGAATTGAAGAAAACAGGAATTTAAACATAGAGTAATTGTAATAACAGCAGTAATGAACGAACGGTGAAGTTTGTAAGAGACAAATGATGGAAGATATTCAAATAAAGTATTTAACGTGTGGGTTTCATAACTTATAAAGACACTCTGTAAATTTGAATTTGGCAAAAGATTGATCTTACCCACCTAATTGTTTGTTCATTACATCCTATTCGATCGAATAAATCGCTTTATGGCTACTAAGAGGACTGATTCACCAGTGATCAAGTCACATAACTGAGTATCCGGTGAGAAATCATGTCTTCTTATAAGTAGATTACAGGAATCACACTTCTTGGTTTAGCATTTATACTCATAACTAATTATAAATTTGTTTAACAGTGAATTTACTAATCAACATTGTTTTGGGAAGTAATTTTGCATTATATGGACGTTCAATTTCCTTAGTAAATAGTTGATATTACCCATACTGGACTGTTAAAACTGAGAGACTATTAAAATGACCTAGCCAATAAGCATATAACTGAATAAAAATTAGAGTCTGTTATTAAAAAGTGACAAGACTAGAGTGTGTACATGAGGTAAGAATTTACCAAGGTTTAAAAGCTGTCTTTCAAGCTTAAAGATTCTTAATATATTCAGCACAAACTCGTTTATATAACCTTAGATAAGTTCACTTCTAAACTTCCAGTAGAAACATAATTCGTCTTTAAATTCTTAAAAGTAGCTTCTAAATTACCTGTGTTTGTACTCATCAACTAGTCAACATAATACGTTTGATGGAGAGAAAGTTGATAATCCTGTTAAAATCTAATGAAGCGTATGCTCTACAAAATGACTATTATTGTATCTATGATGACATTATTTGTTTGAGTTAAATTTAAACTAAAAACAAAAGACTATTTGTTATTCACTTTAAGCTGTTAAACACGGTTTGTATCAGAACGAGTGAACATCTTTATAATTGCTGAACATTTACAATACTACTTATACTTCACTGTGATCTAAAAGACTAATTCTCATTAATTCAACACATTTTACATCATTATTATTATTATTTAAACACATGAATATTGGTACAATGGGGCACCAGATATACATGCGCCGCAAAAACCTCATTTGATTTGTGTAAAGGCTGTGATACTGCCCAGGTGCCCAGACTGAAGCAGGTGGTTTTCTTAGGGGGCCACACCCGGAGCCTTCGACCTAAAGGTCTGATCCACAAGACAGTGGAGCATCGTAAGGAGATGCAGTCCCATGGTAGCCGGTGACCAACAATTGATTCATACGCCATTTGTTCCCTCAGGATACTGGAGTTAATGTGCACCATTGGTTTGGAATCAGGGTTTTCCAACTCCCTTAGGTGAACTTTCCGTGTCCACCAACCCGGTTATAGCGCCGGACATTCGCTTTTCGTCTTCTCAATTTCGTAAACAACTGTCTGTCCACAAGAAGGTAGTGAGTAGGATTTCCCTGACAGAGGCTATATACGCGTGGCCATATGAGAGCATTTGGAAAGGAAGAGCGGACTCCCCCACTCCCAGACGTACCAGGACATTTGGGGGCCACATTTTACATACTTTATTGTTGTTTTTTAACATTAATAACTAGGCAACTAACAATTAAATAAGCTTTTTAAATAATATACTTAAGTAATTAATACTTAGTAGTTAATGAAATAATCACAAACCTAATTAACTTATGAATAATAATATGGTTTTATTTAATCTTTATATATTATCTAACAAATAACAATTCGTAATTTAAGAAACCTACTGTTAAGTTATTATATTGAATTTATAATTTATTCTATTAACTAATTTATTTATAATTATCTCATTGTTATTTTGTTTTAAATAAAGATTTTTGAAGTTCTCTATTCTGATCACTTAATTGATATATATATTTGTGGTGCATGCTACTTACATTGACAGATATAAGTAGCATGTAACACTGATCAGATGTGGAAGGCCTGACCAAAAAAGGTTGAGAAGATTGAACTGAAGAAAACAGAAAGGAAATGACAAATGTGAGAACTATAAAGGATGTAAAGGATAATTGATATCGCTGCCAGGATCGATTGTAGTGAACGAAGACTTAGTGAGGAGAACCACTTTATTATTGGTGCAAAATTACAGAGTTCTTTCCTAAGATATGGAAACTGTGCATTAAATACGTCATTTGCAAATCCTTCATTAATTATCCTTTGCACCCTTTGTGATTCTTCCATTTTTAAATTTCTCCCTGTTGTTCTTTCTGTTTTCTTCAGTTCAATCTTCTCAACCTTTTTTGTGAGGCCTTCCACTTATAATCGGTGTTTCATACCACTTATACCTGTTAATATAAGTAGAATGCACCAAATATTTAGTTAAAATAGAAAATTTTATATTGTATTGTTTCTCTTTATTCTTATCATGTTAATCATAACATCTTTAAGAAAATGTTATTATCAATTCGATATTCGTTTTAGATAGTCACTTGTTGAAATATTATTGCTCATTGATTTAGATGAATTGGTTATTGGAATTAACATGTATCACAAGCAGAACGGTTGAACAACGTTAATCTGTAAAATATCATTCGAAGTAACCAGTACTCATTCAAAATAATCAGATTCTACAAAAGATTAAAAAGGTGTATCTTATTATTGTTGGCCTAAAAATGTACATCCATTCATTGGATCTCTGTCAGGTTAATCAACTACTTAGAAAATTGTTGGGATGACCCTGCATTTTTCTCGCAAGCGACATGACAAGCTCGTGAGTCATCAAGGAGCATTTCAACCAATCAGCGGTTAATTAGAAGTTGTGTGAAGTTATGTTACTAAAATAACGAGAATGAAAAAGTCACATGTGGAGATCCTGATTGGCTGATTAATATACTGCTACTATGTTTAGCAGTATTCTAGAACTTCCAGTAAAAACTCAAGGACTCTTAAATTACTATAAAATCCCTGTATTTTCTGTACATAAATGAACCCTGTAGTAAAGTGCTTCCCTCACACTTTGTGCCTTTTCTCTGGTCTTCAAGTCGCGCTGAGTAGTTCTAGCTCGGGGGTTACGGAACTAGCTTAGGGGAGCGAATATAGCGTTCAATCGGCCAGACGTAACAAAAATACCCTTAGCAATGATGAATTAGACAAAAAAATTATAAACAATTGTAAATTATATTTTTAACAGTTGAATTCACGACTCGATCTAAGCTAGACCACCATTGGAAACCTGGAAGCACAGGACCTCCGTTTCGTCCAATTGTGGGGCTCCTCAGCAGTGCGCATCCATGATGCCCAACACTGGACTTGAACCCGGTAACTCTGGACTACTGAGTCGGTATTCAAAGGTGTTAATGTCTAGTTTCAATTGACCCACGACCTTGCTCACTGTTGATTAGTCCCATACTAGGACTAAACGGTCGTCCAGCGCCTCCAGGTTTTCAATGGTCGACTCGTAAATTCAACTGTTAAAAATGCTACAATCTCCACAAATCCCCTTACCGATAGGAAACTATAGTTAAGCTTTATTTTGAGCATTTTAAATTTTTATCATTCACAAACCAATTCATTTGCTTCACTTCGTCATTTTAAGGCTGGTATTAACTATGTCAATCATGAGAAGCACTATACTGAACAAATGGGACATATTTGAATCCATGAAATGAGAGTGTCAGTTCAACTACACGATCTCACCCTTTAAACTGAATTCCTGTCAAAAATTACTGGAGTTAATTTAATTGAGAAAATGGATAAATCTTAAATTATCGTAGCCTTGAAAAATACTAAAGATCTATATACAAGTTTGATATTCAAATTGATTGTCAGTAAATAAAAGATTTTACATCGATAAAATCTGTCAATCAACAGGTTAAAAATCGTACAATTACACCATCATGGGTCAATTCAATCCCTTATCAAGTAAGAATATCAGTGTACATAATTGCAAAATATTTCTGAAAGTTATCAGAATAAGCTTGATTGATATTTACAGGGACCCTCTCAAAAGTTAGCACTTTGATTATCTTGTCTAAAACGAAAATGAGAACTTCTCCATATATCTAATCAGCTTAAAAAAAAATTAATATCTACTGTCAAAGTCAAGCATTATCTGAGTTTATAGAAATATATGATGTTTGAGCGTGAACTGATATTAGGTGGATAGTTAGTTGAAACCAGAAGGCACTAGATGATTCTTTCAATCTATTATGAAATTATTCCACAATGAGTGGCCAACACCTAGCATGAGATTGAGTTCAGAGAATACAACTCTCACGGAATGTATGATTTTATTTGTTCGGAGTTGTAATTCACTCCTAGATATGTTAGATCATTTGGAATAGTTAGGAGACCCTGAACCTAATATTTGAGACTGTTGGCACTCGTCAGTCTTTATGGAACTGATGCTCATTATGGGGCTTTAACCAGCGTCATCCAGCTCCACAATCTGAGATCTGAACATTAAGTTATTTTAACCGCAGCTGGCCATATGCAGGACTGTGGTATTTACAACTGATTGACCACTGATAATAACCAATATCATGTTTGTCTAGCACTTTAGTTCTGATCGAACCTTATCAATCTTGTTTTAGATATTTTCCAACTGCAGCCAACTTATAGCTTGGTATGATCCATATTCGTTTTCAAAAGTGATCTATGGTATAACTCCAGACAGAGTTTATTCCTATTACTGAAAGGTGCTGTTCAGATTTAGAGAAGAGTGTCTACAAGGCCACTTAGGTAGGGAAATATGGCGATTTTTTATACTGTTTTATGTGATACTCTTCCTGTTTGAAAACTATGGATATGGTGAATGTGAAACAAGTATAGTAGTAGTGGTGTGGTATGTGTTACTGATGTCGACAGAATATGTGGTATGTGTCACTAGTCGAAAGTGGAATGCCAGACGGCAGAAGGTTAAGAAGATCGAATAGAAGAGAACAAGAACAGAGAGTGATTGGTATGGAAGTGAAGGAACAATAAAGTCTTAGACGATTGATTGACGTTGTGCAAATGAAATATTTACTGTATGGTTCTCATATTTTACTAAAAGATTCTGCAATTTTATACTTAAATGCAGTTGGTTGTCCCCATTTGTGTTCTCGTTTACTACGGTGGTGGTAGCATTCAGTATAGCTAATTATTTTAAAATAATCCAATAGTTTCATATCATTCGCATTCGTAGTTCTGCCAAAAATTTGCAGATGATTTATCTTTGAACACAAAATTTACTAGTAAGTACGTTAGCTTTAGTACAAAGTTTAGTCACTTTAAAATGTAAGTTACAATTTATCCGAAAAGATATTCTTCGCAGAAGAGTTGTTGATAAGCTTTATTGACGGATGTAAATACCTATATGATGTTCTAAGTTTGATAAAGTTATTTAAAATGTCAATCAAAAACAGAACGGTTTCTCCTAATGATAGTTGATTAAAACTTCATTTTTCGCAACCCATCTATAATAATACAAAAGTTAGAAACAGTGTAGATCGCTAATGTAGGTGATCTGTGTCGATAATTGAAACCCTACTCAAGTTGGGCGGAAATGGTATGACCGACAGGCTTACATCGAATTCAAACCCAGAGGTTAATTAATAAAATGGATTATCCTTTTGTCGTATTCGGGTATTATGGTTATTTTGATGAGCATGTAGAACCAATATAACAATGTTACAGAGATATATTAGTAAGAATAGGTACAAGGAAAATAGTGCGATCACTGCCTCACAGGCTAGTCCATGACCCTAGCGAGAATCCGCAAACTGTTCGATATTCAGTAATCCGACTGTCGGATGACTTGGCTAAGGCCCGGTGACATTTCTCTGATCCTACAAGATGACCTTAACTGTATAAGACATTTGGTAAACCAAAACAACTCGGGGAACAGACGATTATTTATTAAAACAGCCTTCATGTGAATTCATACAATTCATTTATAATACGTAAACATCAAAATAATAAGGGATAATTTTTTGGATTATATTTATCAGTAAATCAAATTGTTAAATACTGATCCAAATGTCCTAGTATTTGTACTCTAACTACCGAAATAAAATGGCAAAATATTGTCGTGTATTCATAGTATTCTGAAGAGACAAAAGGAATCGTATGAAGTTATCCAATAGCAAGTAACAAAACTCGCTCAATTCTCCCTTATTCAAAATTTCAACATCATGACTACTTTCGAGTTTAATTTCACCTCAAACTAAATTATGTGTCGAGTACTTAGAGAGAAAAATCCATATTTGGATAAACTAGAAGACGTTTTGAAAATCAGATATCATCTTTTGTTATAACCAATGTTCAAATAACAAACTTGGCTTCCAATGAAATCATGAATCGATCTAATTTAACCTACCACTGAAAACCTGTAAGTACTAGGTTCCCAATTTTTCATAGTATGGGACTCCTTATCAGTGAGTGTCCACGGCTTTGCAAACGACCAAAATTTCAAAGAAATTCAACAATCTTCACAACACTACATTAAAAATAAACTTGACTATAGAGTATACTTAATTGATGAAATCATCTCAGCAAAAGTTAAGTACGTCTGATACGTAGTCATACTGAATTATATGAGTACGCTCATTAATTTTCTAAGAGATATTGATTTCTATAAATTACTCATTACTGAATATTGAAGGAAAGATCAACTAAATAAAGCGTGAAATTTAGTTACACGTTATACTACTATTAATTTTTCAAGTAGGTAATCGGGAACTTAATAATTTTTCCGGGTTATTTCACGAGGCATGATCAACAAAGAAACCAAATTACTAACTGTTTTTATATGTATACCATTATATTTCAACTTGGTGGCCCAATATTCACATGCCTGCTAGGACATTTGAAATCCATGGGTCCACACTTTGTAGGAATGTAGACGGATACACTTGAGGAGTAAGAAGTTAAACCGAAGCATCTGTCCATTTCACTTTGATTTTCAATGGATCAGCAGTTGTTGTTGAATTATAATTAGCACCGACTTTTGAACATCATAACTGTGAAGAGATGACAACTACAATTTATAATTTGTACTGGAAACTGTCTTTAAAATAAACAGAATAACAAAAGCATAAATTGAGATATAAAACACTAGAAGGCAGCCGGCAAGAAACTCTGAACCTAGGTTTCATACCATTTAAGACTCATCACCAAGGTGTACCTGTAACTGATGTGAAAAGAGAATTTAAAAAGTTATGACGAACAACGAAATCTGTTTTTGGAAACATTATTTCACTTAATTCAAAGCTTGTAAAATACTAATATTTAGTTACTGTTATATTCTATGACCCGTTAAATATTACGTGACAAAATCGCCAACCAAGATATCGACTTCCATGACCCTGTCCCTGTGCTAAATCAACGATACGCTAAACCAAACTAGCAGCCTTGAGTAAACTATGAGTCCTTATTGATCCTCTGTATAGTATCTTCTCACCTAACCCAGCCCGTTCAGTCCAGAACACAATCTCACCCTCCGCTGTGTGGATCGTATATTTCAGACATACGTGGTTTGTATACAAGCAGACCAGACCGCATCTCACCATAAAATTAAAAATTATGATCATAAAAGATCAAGCCAAAAGTATCTATGAGTATAGAACACTATAGCTAATACATTGGGAATAAATTAGGGATGACAAATTGTCTAACAGTAACCAATAGGTCAAATGAAAGTTTATGATAAAGGGAGTATATATATATATATATATATATATATATATATATATGATCTAATACTTGGTAATTACCCAATGAGAATATATATAATAATACTCCATAAATAAGTCCTAGCAATTATCACTCATTTATTCTTCGTTCGTATATAACAGTTTCGTCCCTGGTTATTTCTATAAACCGTAAGCTTTCGTTTGATACATGATTCACAGCCATACCCCTCTCTATTACAAAGTTACTATAATTTAAACGTAATATTTTTTTTACAAAATTCTACTAACTTACAGTTTAGTTGTATTTTTCTAATTATTTGTAGGTTATCTATTTATTCACACACCTTTTTGCATTAATCTGAGTCGGGAATCAGGAATAAATCAAGTAGTGTTCCAGTTGACTCTTTTTCTCTTTCATTCTCTCGCTTTTCAACCAATCAGGTAATAGAATGGAGTTTGTCTCTCTGTCCAGCACCGTTAGTCTCAGTTGGGACTCAGGCATTTCTAGCCTCAAGGTTGAACCAGTTCGTCTTAACCTAGGTCGGGACCAGTTCTGCCCCGTATATTATTAGAGTAGACAGATCAAGGACGTAACAGTATTCTTGAGGGGACTGATGGTCCTTAGTGGAACCAACTCCATGTCACCCAGCTTCACGGTCAGAAATATTACCACAGAGCTATTTGAGCACAGGGTGGGGGTGTCCTGTCAACTACCTCCAACTAGCGTCTTACATCTCAACATAGTCCAAGGGATGTTGAGTCACCTAGACAAGTGGCCACACTGTAACTTAATAGATAGAATCCAATCGGTGGTAAGAAGGACTTGACTTGGATTAAATTGATCACTACTGAGTAACCAGTAAATTGCAAGTATAGGCATAAATTAAGTAGTCAATATTTATACAATACCAAAACTGTTTTTATAATGTCACTATTGTCTTTTCATTTCCAAATAAAATGAAATTCATTAAATGGTAAATGTCTTTATTATGTTTGTTATTTTCCCCTGTATATTCGTTTCTTAGCAAGAATGAAATTGTTTCTTTTGTCCATACATTTTGAAGAGAGGATAGAGAGAACTGTGAACAATTCGGAAAAGTAATAAACACCACTCATAAATTTAATGCTTTATGGAATAAAACACGACTTTTATTATCATTGTATCTAAGGTGTGAAAAGACTCGTACTACTTATATTAAGATGCTATTATTATTATTATCATTATTGTTAAATTCGATCTATTTAATAATAGAATTCGAAAGTATTTGTTAGCTCTGTGTCTTGAAACTTTTGGTAGTTATGGTATTTTGAAGGAGATTGATCGGTTCTATTCAATCTTAGTAAGTTTTAATTAACTATAAAATGAAAATTTAAGCAGTATCGTTAACCGTTTCTTTTTTTATGAAGAATATGCGGAGTTTTCTTTGTGACTAATGTTTTTTCCTTACGAATAAACTTAAATGTGCACGAATATATATATATATATATATATATATATATATATACATATATGCACATTTAACTGATTCCTGACAAATGACCTCAGAGTTGATAAAATCCTATTAATCAAGGTGTAATATGGCCGCCTGTTTACTTGACTCAATATCATTTAAGCTATGTTGAAGTGCTTAGTGGATGAAGATAGCCGGTGGGAAGTGGTATTTGGCACCCATCAGAAAGGCAAGGATGTAATCTCGAGGGACCTAATGCTTCCTGTGAGACTCATAACTACATCACCCAGCTTCACAGTCTTCATTTAGGGTTTCCTACTGTCTACCTCTAACCACCCAACGAAAAATATGTAAAAGTGAAAGATTGATGTGAACTGAAAAGCTACTTAAGATAACAAGTAAGCACTGAATAACTACAGTTACAACGTTCAGCCTTTGGTAAGTTTCCGCCTAGCCTGAAAGTACCTTGTACGCTGAGGGGGTGTGAGGAACAAGATATGAGAGAATCCGGGAGAGAAAAGAACAAGAGAAAAAGAGAGCCTGTGACTCAATTAGCACTTCGGACGCGCGTGCATTTAATAATGAGACCAATCGACAACAATCAGAAATAACACGATAGTGCGATTAATACATTATGATAATCGGAAGTAGAAGTTGATAGTGTAAGATTTTGAACTCGCTACACAACATTACTACAGAGATTGAACCCAGGACCTTCAGTCTTCGTTAATTTAAACTGGATGTAATATCTTTAATTTCCTAAATTAGAATCATTTCGATATAGAGTCTTCTGCATTATGCACCCATCATCCGACATTGGAGTCTCTCATTGAGCACTTAGTCACTAGATCACTTTGTTAGTATACAATATTACACACTGCTAAACTTCAATCAATCCGTGATATAGCCTTTGGGTCATCTAATGCCATTCGTGACTAATGTATCACTCAGGGCATACTTAAACTCTACTGATCACGATTCCTTACTACAAATTCAAGAACATATACCAAATTTAAATTGATCTCTAGTGCTCTGCAGTTTTCAAAGGTACTCCGAATGAGTTACGTCTGCAATAAATATAACTTACAAATTAAATCAACCCCTACAAAATCTCTCCATCAATTACTTATTTGAATATTTCTTTTCCTACCTAGATTAATTAAAAATATACATAAAGTGTTTCTTTCTAGTTACAGATAAGATATTGATGTCTGATTTTTTTGCAGATCAGTGAAATATGTGGTATTGGTGGTCTGGATAATCGGTTTTTGTACATCATCATTTAACTACAATATCTGTTAAATTATTGTGTTGATCAAGACATTTGATTCAAAATCAATCATTTTACCGCCTAAAACGTTATACTTCAATTATATAAATGTCGAACAAATATTCGTATTGAAAATATTTCCTTATCATTATTAGGACTAAACAAGTTTGTCTACTGCAATAATTAACTATTGTGTTGTAAGCGAAACCATTGAAAATTCATTGACTACAATTCTTCTCATATTGTGAGTCTCGGAGTGAACAACTTTGGGATGCCGGCACATCTAGCTGACGAGTCCCAGATAGGGCGAAACGAGCGTCCTGAATTCGATTGCTAGCCACTATCCGTCTTATTTATTCTCCCCATGGTTTACAATCTGAAAAAAGGTCCCAAAACAGAAACTACCAAACAATGTAAAGATAGAAATTTTAGCAAATAATTTTTGAAATGAAACTATACACCATGTTAACCAGTTTAATTGATCAATATAGCCGGAGTAATTTTCGTCAAGAGAAAATGGTGTCCTAGACAGACTATTTGATTGTTATAGTTGAATTCATGAACTGATCTAAGCTAGACCGTCAGTGAAAACCTGGAAGCACTGGACAGCCGTCTCGTCTTACTATAGGACTCCTCAGTCTAGAATTCTTTATTAGTATTCAGATAACAGATAGAATTAAACCTAAGAATTGTCAAGTCCCATAATTTTAATCATATCTTTAATACTTATTGAAATCTGATACTAATTTCATGTTGGTATTAAATATTTAGAATTAATTCATCAGGTAAGAATTACTAGTCATTTTTTAGTACATAAGACAATATTGATTATTTTGCAGAAAATCTACACACGATAAAAAGAAATGTTCATGGTGGATTAATCAATTGAATTATGACTTGTATATCCATAATATTATGTAGATCAATAGTCTTATGAGACAATGTACAGTAATGTACTTTTAAAGAAAAACAAAATATTTGACATCAATCAACTGATTAATATCATGTCAGTTAATTTGTAGTGTATATGATCAACAGTTCTGATAAAACTATTATATACTAATGATCTTGATTAAGTCAATCAAATTTTGCATGAAATTCAAAGCTCAGTGAAGGACATCATGTGTCTTACTAAAAATCAAGTAAAATTTGTTTATTTCTAGTCAGTGAAATGCTTTTAAAATATCTTATATGCAACCAAATAGTGTGTTTAACATGTTCTGTAAGCTATACCTGCTCCATGTTGAACTAGTATCTGCGTGTACTTCAAATTATTCAGAGCATAGTCAAGATTATTTTTGTGGTAAAATGTATTCTCCTACTTCAACAACATGTTTTAATCGTAACTGTTAATTCTAACACTCTTAACCTCAAGTTCTAAACTTAGCTGCGATGTAAGCTGGAAGTAGTCTATAGGAGACCCTGGATCTAGGTTTCATACAATTCGGTACCCATCACTAAGATGTACCTGTAATCTTGGGAGAACTGATACTCCCTGGTGGATTCAACTCCGAGTCACCCAGCTTCACAGTCTGAGACTTGAAGTCATCACGTACAACTAGTTTATAAGTCCTAACAAATGCATGACCAAAATTATATTTGATAGTTTACACCATAGACTGAACTTAGTTAAATAATCACTAGGGACTAGAAAGCATGATACTTGTTCACTGAAAGAAAAGTTTGTGTAAAGCACTTGGTGATAGGTCTAAAGATTTCGTGTTTGGTCTCCGGTGAGGTTTTGGATGCTCCCTATTTACGAGATGTATACCACGTTATGACAGCTACCCATTACTTTTCGGTTTCCAATGGCTGTTTGATCATGTTCGGTCTATAATGTAAACTCTAAAGTCCAATAATCTTTACAAACCGCCTATACTAATACAATATTATTGACATAGGACAGTCAAACATTAAAAAAATCTTACATTTCCATCACAAACGTGATGAAAATTTATACCCAATCGGGTAAACTTCTGATAAATGAATATACATGTAATTTTATCATACAAGTAATAAAAGGATGAATAACAATTAGAAACAACTGGAAAAGATTGTCCAAGACAGAGTTTGATGGCGAATACTGATGGGCGGTCTACGCTCCTCCATGAGAGGTAACAAACGTAAGCAAGTAAGTAATAACTTGCTTACTTACTTACGCCTGTTACTCCCAATGGAGCATAGGCCACCGACCAGCATTCTCCAACCCACTCTGTCCTGGGCCTTCCTTTCTAGTTCTATCCCATTGTTGTTCATTCTTCTCATGTCTGTCTCCATTTCTCGGCGTAGTGTGTTCTTTAGTCTTCCTCTTCTCATTTAGCCTTCAGGATTCAAGTGACAGCTTGCCTTGTAACACAATTAGGTGATTTCCTCAAAGTGTGCCCAATCCATTTCCAGAGCTTCTTCACGATTTCCTTCTCCTATGAGATCTGGTTTGTTCTCTCTCACAGTAACTTGCTGCTGATAGTGTCTGGCCATCGGATCCGAAGTATCGTGCGTAGACGACTGTTAATAAACACTCATATCTTCTGGATAATGGCTTTCGTAGTTCTCCAGGTTTCCACCCCATACAGTAGAACTGTCTTGACATTTGTATTGAAAATTGTGACTTTTGTGTTGGTTGACAATTGTTGAGTTGAGATTCAGATGTTCTTCAGTTGTAGGTATG
Source organism: Schistosoma mansoni (assembly GCF_000237925.1). Classification (NCBI taxonomy): domain Eukaryota; kingdom Metazoa; phylum Platyhelminthes; class Trematoda; order Strigeidida; family Schistosomatidae; genus Schistosoma; species Schistosoma mansoni. The sequence goes on along the minus strand of NC_031495.1, from coordinate 41,375,039 downwards.
CTGCTCTTGCTTTGCCGATCCTCGCCCTCACATCTGCATCTGATCCACCGTGTTCATCAATGATGCTGCCCAGATATGTAAAGGTTTCCACATCCTCCAAAGCTTCTCCGTCAAGTGTAATTTGATTGGTGCATATTGTATTGTGTCGGGGAGTCTTGCTTTTCTCTTTGTTTATATTGAGACCTACTGCTGCTGAGGCTACTGCTACACTGGTCGATTTCTCCTGTATTTGTTGTTGCGTTTGTGATAGAAGAGCCAGATCATCCGCGAAGTCTAAATCGTCCAGCTGCATTCTGCCTGTCCACTGTATCCCGTGCTTTCCTCCAGATGTTGACGTCTTCATGATCCAGTCGATCACCAAGAGAAAGAGAAAGGGTGAGAGTAAGCAACCTTGTCTAACACTGGTCCTTACCTCGAATGAGTCGGTGAGTTGTCCTCCGTGGACGATTTGGCTGTTTAGTCCATCATGGGAGTTCCGTATGATATTGACTATCTTCTCAGGCACGCCGTAGTGTCGAAGAAGCCTCCATAGTGTTGTCCTGTCCACACTATCAAATACCTTCTCGTAGTCGATGAAGTTGATGTAGAGTGATGAATTCCATTCGATTGATTGTTCCACAATGATCCGCAGAGTTGCGATTTGATCTGTGCACGATCTATCCTTACGAAATCCAGCTTGTTGATCTCGAAGTTGGGCGTCTACGGAATCCTTCATCCTGTTTAACAATACTCTGTTGAAGACTTTTCCTGGTATTGTGAGAAGAGTGATGTCCCTGTACTTATTTCACTAGCTGAGATCGCCTTTCTTTGGTATCTTGATCAGAAGTCCTTTTTTCCAGTCTATTGGTACTTGTTCCTCGTCCCAAATCTTACTGAAGAAAATGTGGATTATCTTTGCAGTTGCTGCTACATTTGCTTTCAGTGCCTCTGCCGGGATGTTGTCTGGTCCCGCTGCTTTGCCACTCTTGATTTGTCTAATGGCCATGCTGATCTCTTCAATTGTTGGTGGGCCAACATCGATTGGGAGGTCCGTGGGTGCTGCTTCGATTTTGGGTGGGTTCAGTGGAGCTGGTCGACTCAAGAGTTCTTTGAAGTGTTCTACCCACCTGTTTCGTTGTTCTTCAATGTCGATGATTACTTTGCCTTCTTTGCTTTTCACTGGTCTTTCTGGCTTACGGTAATTTTCAGCAAGTTTCTTTGTTGTATCATACAGTTGTCTCATGTTTCCCTCTCTTGCAGCCTTTTCCGCTGTCATCGCTAAATCTTCCACATATTAACATTTGTCGGTTCTGATGCTCCTCTTCACTTGCTTGTTTACTTATGTGTATTCGGCTTGTGCCTTGGCTTTTTCCGCTCTGGTTCGGCTGATATTGATTGCTGCCTTCTTGTTCCTCCTTTCTTCAATTCTATCCAGTGTACCAACAGTGATCCATTCCTTGTGATGGTGCTTCTTTTGGCCCAGAACCTCTTGACATGTTGAAACGATTGTCTCCTTGATACCTTTCCAGTTGCTCTCCATGGTAGTTCCCTCTCCATTGAGTAGATCATGAAAGGCCTGGAACTTGTTGCTGAGGGCTATCTTGAATTTGTTGAGTTTGTCAGCATCTCGAAGAAAAGCCGTATTAAACTTTTGTGATGTTGTCCGCCCCGTTGTTCAGTGCTTCTTGAGTTTTAGTTTCATCTTGGCGACCAACAAATGATGATCGGATGCTATATCAGCTCCTCTTCTGGTTCTCACATCCTCCATCGTCCTCCTGAACTTTTTGTTGATGCAGATATGGTCGATTTGATTCTGTGTAATGTGATCCGGTGAAATCCAAGTGGCTTTGTGTATGTTTTTGTGTGGGAATATGGTGCCACCTATGACCAGTTTATTGAAGGCACATAGGTTTGCAAATCTCTCACCATTTTCGTTCCTTTCTCCCAGTCCATTTCGTCCCACGACGTCTTTGTATCCAGTGTTGTCCTTTCCAACCTTGGCATTGAAATCTCCCATCAGAATGGTCAGGTCCTTGGTTGGGCACTTCTCGAAGAACGACTGCAGCCTATCGTAGAATTGGTCTTTAGTGTCTTCATCGTAGTCGTTGGTAGGCGCATAGCACTGGATGACGTTCATTGTAATGCCCTCTCTCTTTGTTTTGAAGGAGGCTTTGATGATCCTTGGTCCGTGAGATTCCCATCCAATAAGTGCATTTTGTGCTTTTCTGGACAGCATTAATGCAACTCCTTGTGTATGTGGGGCATTTTCTTCTTCATGACCGGAGTATAACAGAAGTTCTCCTGAAGATAGTCGTTGTTGTTTAACCTGCGTCCAATGTGTTTCATTGATTCCAAGCACCTCTAGGTTGTACTTTCTCATTTCTGCAGCAATTTGGAAGACTCTTCCGGTTTCCCACATTGTTCGGACATTCCATGTACCTATAAAAATTGTTGCTCTGGTTGTAAGAAGGTACATCGGCCTCATGATTTCGGAATGAACTCGGCTTTCATCATGAGACGTCATAATTATTCCTTCTACTCCCAGGGCAGAGTTTGAATGGTTTGAATGATTTTTTCTGGTTAGCGTTTTTTTAGCGAGTTGATTTTCTACGGGATGGGGTCGCTAACCCCATGCCCAACCCTCCTCCTTTACCAGGGCTTGGGACCGGCAGTAACCCCCGGAGGAGCTACAGGCGGAGTTAAGTAATATAGGATCAGGATTATAATTAAAACCGACTTTAATTGATTATATATATATTGGATTTTAAATTTAACGATATTGATTTTGCAAAGCAGTTTGCTATTCATATTTCTGAGCTAACGATTATAAACGTTTCTGAAACATTTATTTTTGACAAAAAATTTGTTCTCGCCGAGTTATCCGAGGTACCTTAATAGTTCATGTAAAAACTAAAACATGTTATGAGAAAAAAATTAATTCGAAAACTAGTCAACTAAAATGTATTACTTTCAATGCTTTTTAACATTATTTCTGAACGTCCAATCAGATTAGCAGAAATAAAAAAACATCTGTAGGGGTATAATAATGGCATTTTTTTGAATGGCTAAAATTTGATTGGCTTTAAAAATTGCTAAAATAACCAATCAAATATTGAAGCGTATTTTGTTAATTTTTGAGAATGATAATGTTAGAAATAATTATTCACAAAACTTAAGTGATTTTAAAACATGTAAGTCTATTCAACAATCAACCATAAACGTTCTTATTTTTTTCTGAACATTAAATTAAAAGAAAGTAATAGGTTGAAAGCAATATATAAGAACTTTCGTCTAAATTAGAGCGATTAGTTTCACAGTATTTCAAAGCCGAGTTGATGTAAGACATTAAATAGGAATAATATATTTGTAAGGAATTAATTCCTTGAAAAAGCTTGGACCATATTGCCAGGCGAAACGTTGGATTTACTTCAAATTCACTTCGCTGAGATTTTACAAATATATTATTCCTATTTATTGAAAGCAATGTTTCGAAAATGAACAATATTGGAAATCCTACATAGTGTCGAATAAATCACTGTGAACTTCATAGACTCACTGAAAATAATACATAAATGGATTTTTCATCTTCAATATGAAATTCGATTAACCAGTAAAGAATCATATAATATTCTTAGTTTACAAATGATATTTGAGCTAAGTAACTGAAACGTTTGTTCTCCATTTTAAGAATTTCGATAACAAAAAATGAAATAAATAAAGCAGGAGACTGTTTATTAAGAATAGTTTGCTTTCCTCACTAATAAAATAACCGTCAGCAGATACTATTACATTTGCTTTAAACAAGTATAAATGTTTTAGTGATAAACTTATCTAAACAATATTTTCCTTTTCTTTTTTAGATTCTAACAAAATAAAATACATTCAGAATTTTTGAAAATCTACATATTAACCAATAAAGTTCAACAAATGTGGGTACAAACATGGTGTGAAAATGCTTATCACCGTAGTAATCGAGAGAATCCTGAATCATCTAATAATCACTTTCATTATATACAATCGATTCCATACAATTATCCTTCTATTCATGAAAATTTGATACAAAACGATAATCCTAATATAATCAATTCATTCTCTTATAATAATAATTTTATTGATACTAGACTGCCAATATCATTTTTACAAATTCCATCTTCATGTAATGATCCAAACTCGACAATGATTACGTCACACTATTCATCGTCACCGGTTACTCTGGATTATTGTGATAATGAAAATACAAATATGATAATGAGTAATTCACTAACTAATTATGTTACTCCAACTGATTCTATATCACTAAGTCATAATGGTAATGGTAATAATGGCAGAAATATGAATAATATTGAAAATACTAATGATTATGTTAATAATCAGCATCAAGACGGCAACAAGATGAATGAAAGAGAAAATATGGCCTTGCCAAGCCATAACTTTGATCGAACGGTAAAGAAATCATCAGAACTAATGGATAATATCATGACAAATACTGTCAGAGCAAGTAACACAGAAAATAATCAATTATATGAACAATTAAATCAACAAAATATAGATACGAAAATAATCAATTTGAATAATTGTCTTTGTAATCAACCTGATATGTATGTGGAGAAAATTAATTCCAGTAAGTATATGAATAAACTTGAAATATTGATAATTTTTGTCAAATATGAATTGATCATTATAAAGTTGTTGAACTGATACATCAGTGATTAAAACAGTAGACAACTGTTAATAAACACCTGTATCTTCTGGATGATGGCTTTCATAGTTCTCAACGTCTCCGCCTCCGTCACATCTTCATCAGATCCACCGTGTTCTTCGATGATGCTGCCCAGATATGTAAAGGTTTTTACATTGATTTAACGTTGAATTTTAGGCAATTGGCTCAAACAGTGTTTGTTTCTTTTGTTTGCTTCAATTCAGACAAACCAAATAGTATTATTAGTCTGCACAATATAAAATGTATACTTCAAAATCAAGTACATAAATTTAAACTTGATTATTAAGTGTATCAGTTTGTTTAGATTATTAGCAATTGTCGCTAGCTTTTCATAGTAACCTACTATTTAATATTAATTGAATTTTATAAAAAGATTTGCTAGGTAACCAAAAGTAGACTAATTCAATTTAGTTAATAGTAGACAATATATTTTTTAAGATGAATTCCTTTACGATCTGTGAAGATCAATTAAATATTTTATTCCATTTGTACAGTTCAATTCACACACTATACACTTGGTTCATTTGATAGATCACAGTTTCACACTTAAACATTGAGGGAAATCTATCAAAGAAAATTTACTGTAAATGAAGGCATAGTGAATAGGTGTTAAGATGGTTGGCTGAAGTCCAAAAATATAGACTGTTTAACTTTGATTTATCGGTTAAAATAACATTGTATAGACCACCAGTTCTGTAGTCAGTTAGCAAATCATATCAATAGATGGTTTGGAATAGATTTGCGTAAGCCTAACTTACAATACCAAATTAATTAGAAAAGATAAAGGTAACGAAAGAGATAAAAATAATACAGTAGCAATGATCATGAGAAAGATTATACATTATGAATTGGGTTCAAAAGGATGTAGTGGAAAGGTATGTATGGGAGAATATAAGAATTTAAGATTGAGGGGAAGCTAGAAAATAAATGCCTCTGAGCCATATCACTCAACATCTCCAACCACGGTTGACGCGTGGATACAAACCGGGTAGTCAGCATCAACTAGTGTAGGTCAGTTCCACAATGACTGATTCTATGGGCTAAACCTATGTTTTGTTTTGCCCATTTCTGCACTTTCTAGCATCATTTGTAGAACTGGGTAGTTAGTAAGCGTGTAAACCTCATGTCCTAACCCTTACAATCGATGAAGATTTACAGCCTTATCAATTGATTCCCCATCTTTGCATAGAACCTTATGCCTCAACAATGTTCACTCAGTCCTTTCACATGAATGCGAGAAATGCTTCGAAGACACCAATTGTCGAAAAACTGCAGCCTACACACATCTTCCAACATCAACATCTGTCTCTGACAACCATAAAATAATGTAGGTGGGCTACTGCACAGTATCTACGCAGTTTAATAAATTTTATGTTGTATCCAGTATAGAAGGGAATAATTTCCAAGAGTTCCCAACCGGGAAAATCATTGATAACATCTACTTTTCAGCAAGTCAAAGTTCCAGAAAAAAACTAATTTTATTGAAGTCACAAATCAAAGCCTGATTTACATTCAAGCATAGAATCATCAAATTATTATTGTCAGTTCTAAAAGGGTCATGTTTGCCAATCAGTATGACGTGGTAGTACAAAAAACTATCTATTTATCACAATAGCCTCAAAATATTGTAACAATATACACGAATACTGACTGTTGATAAGAGACTTGTCAGTAGATTTTGAATTCCACACGAATCTACAAAATAGTTGTAGCCCATTTTCAGGAAGGTACTGGGTGACATGGTTTCGAAGTTAGTCACAATGAAGTCAGTCGTATTCATTATTTATCTTCGTTTAAATCTCATTTTATTCATCTTGTTAATATTCGGTCTTATTAAAATGACGTAGGTTTTACAAAAGTTTCTACAAAATCATCTCAATTAATAATGATTATTGTGAGTTTGCATATGATTACCTTCAAGATAGTTTTCCTAGTGTTAATGACTTTAGACAGTTAACTAATTAGTGAACGAAGTAATGACCCATTGATGACATTCGGTAAAGAATGACCAAGAAAAATCTTTGACTATAAGTGATGTATTGCCCAAGTGGCCTCAGGATATAAAATCCATCCTGTCTGTGGTAAAATGGGTACTTGTCATCGGAGAGTCATAGACAAGAGACGAAATAGATATGTACTTTATGGACACTTTTAATTGTATATTATAATGGTCGTTATCGTGCACATGCATAAGTCCAATTCACATACAAATGCACGTGAGTCATTGATAAGATATGATTGTAAACAAATAATGATCAACTAAGTCTTACGAATGAACCGTCTCCAGATCTTGCATCAAGGGTAGTTTACCTTTAGATCACTTTCTGTTACAGAATCAAAGAATCCATTGATGATATATTCGAGGTTAACCAGTTACAGTTTCTTATCAGAACTCATCTAAAAAACTTCATGAAACTACTTAGTCCTGAGTATATGATTATAAGATAGAAAATTTATCCTAAATTCCATTTCATGTAAAGTGAATTATTCATCCTTATGTACAGAACAACTATCTATTATATATAAAAGTACATGTAATAAAAAACTAATCACTGAAAAGAAGTTTCAAACAATAAATTAAAATAAGCGTTTTTTCACAGTATTCTATGCATTAAGAAAGTATTAAATTGGCATCTATCATAGTGTAAACAATAATTCTTAGTTAGTTCAATAATAATAACAATAATAATAATAATAGTGGTAGTATCTTATCTAAAACTATATTTTCATCGTCTTTTTTTCAAAAACTAAATTTGGAAACTTTCATCACTTGTTACTATAATATTAACAAAAATGTAAGTAGCTATTTGCATCTTTATATTAAATTTGTTTAAATTATCGTGCATGTATATATATCTGACAGTGTTTGAAAGTATGAAAACATACATGTCCATATTTATATTAGTTTTCTACAACAACCAAGTAATTAGCTTATCACTTATGACACTAACTAGTCGAATAATAAACTGAAGAAGCCTTTGTAAATGCTTTGTTTACACAAATGAACAATTATTTGACCATATTTGTTCATATGTTATATTTAAAAATAAATGTGTACATATAGATATGTACAATCATATAAGCATTTATATATAATGGTCAATTGAAATTCTATTTTCAGAGGCTGATGATAATATTTTACAGAATTACTAACAATTTTTTTCGAAAATTCAAATCTTGTGTAGTTATCTGCTGTTTGTAGTAAGAATGAAATTTTTTTTGTGTTTGTTACTTAAATATGATCGACATGCTTTTTTTTTTACTATTTTACATGTACCCATTATTCAGTCCTCTCTTTTTACATTCTTCCACCCCTCCTTTATTGTTAGTGCATGTGTATACATTTAGAGAATATGGATACATGTAACACACCTGATGATAGATTCTGATATACATAAATATTTATACAAACTCTTGAATCATCATTTATTTAATTTTGGAACAAAGTATTTATTATTATCATAATAATTATAAGGATTATTGATTTTTCTCAGTAAATTTGTATAATTTAAACAAGTGAAATTTTGTTCACCAATTATTTAATCTGACTACTTAAATTGTGTATTTAATATAAAGATTCACTTATTCACACAAAATTAATGGATTAAAAAGTATGCGTTAATAAACATAATTATATTAATAATAATAATAATAGTATCGTAGATAAGCACTTAAATCAATGTATACACATTTATGATAATAATGAGGTCAAAAGTTTAACCGATTTAACTTAAGCATAGCAACTAAATTTTTAATGAAATTCAAAGAATTTATTTTAGACAAGATTTAAATAAATATTTTCTAAGCATAGAAAAAAAATGGATTAAAATGTTTGTTTATCTGAGGAACTTAAGGAAACTGTTTTCGGTATGCATAATGTATATATATTAGTTGCCGTACAACATTATCATGAATAATTAGACTGATCAACTATTCCCTTCTTATTCTTTTTGAAAAAGAGAGGAATAATTCATATCATTTCTTAATCTCTATTTAAAAAATAACCTTTTTTTAAAATTGTTCCATATAAATATGTTCAATGATATATAAAGTGGTTTTAACGCATATCTAAAGTGTTTAATGTTGGTTAATAATTGGCTGTTATGTACATACTTAGAGAATACCTTTAGTTGTCTAGCCAGTGTGTATGTTTATTATTGGATAAATTATTAAAGTAACCATCACCTGATCAATAGTCAACATGAATTTAATTTGCATAAAAAATATTACGATCATGATTAATATTATTTATGACCAAGTAATTAATTTGGGTCAGTACACAAAATTAATTGGCATGATTGAATTAAATTAAATAATTTCAAGGTAGAGATGTGTTTTTAGTTACTACAATGTTTACATCAGCTGAGACTGGTCGATTTTTTCTATATTTTTGTAATCTAGAAAAATATTAACAGTAACAACTATATTTTTCCTTAAAATATTAGCCAAGTATTCGTTTGTTTACTGAGTTTTTACTCACACGTTTTGTAAACAAGTTAGTGATACTAGTGGATTGGTCAATTTGAATTACGTGAAGTGGATTAAGTCCTAATCTACAATTAAAAAAAAAAATAAATATCAAACTTTTATTACCAGAAAATGGATTCCAGCATCACTAATCGATTACAAAACTTTAAGATCTCATAAGAGGACTACTCATTGATGATATTCAATAATGACTGTGACAAATACTAAGTTTCAATTTAATTATATGCCGCATATATAATCCTGTTAGTTGCTTGTTTTCTTATACTTGTCTTAAGCTATTAATAGTGGAATGACCGATAAATTGGACATCTTAGACGATTGGGTCTGGTAGCTTTCATCTTCAAGGAGAAGATTATCTCCGTCTCAGTGTTATAGGTTATCATTATCTTATCTAAGTTTGAGTTCACTTGTATGAGCAGTCACATTTTTATTACAACCAACGTGTAATATACTATCTTTTACCCATAAATACTAGTATATTTTGGAGGTGTTATATCCTTTGTAACGAGTGATTTAGTTACAGAGCTTTCATTATCCTTCTAGATAATATGATCAGCACATACTTTTAAAAAAGTATAATGAATTTTTTCACAACTGTCTTACTATTCGTCCTGTTGACCTTAGACAAAATCGAAATAGTTTTTGAGTTTCTAAGGAATACTTATGCCCCATCAACGTCTTCATCAGTGCATCAGATCTTAAATTATTGTGGCATAACTCACTGTTGGCTAGTGTATACGCTCAGTCTACTGAAACCACGTTTTAACCCCATTAGAAATAAACAGAAAAGCCAACTTAGATGGTTTGCAGAATGTTTCATCTCACACTGGACAGGGTTTCTTATCATTTTGCAGTGGGAATTAAGTTATATGATACCTTCGGTGAATAAATAAAAGGCTGTAAACATATTTTTCGTCTATTTTTTCTCTCTGATTAGTCTGTTTTTCAAATTAGACGTCTCAACGGTTCTGCCACATCACCACTATGGAAACGACTGCTAATCGGATTGAAGTCTTGACCCACAGTAAAACTGGGAGCTAAGAAAAAAGGTCAAACTATTCAAGGGAGAGAAGTAAAACGGAATATGGCCGAGTGTCGCAGGCGGGTTACTCGGCACCAGATTAATGGAATACAATCTCTTACGGGTTTTTGGCTGTTAGGTATTTATTTAAGTGCCTAATTAGTTATTCAAAGAATAACGATGGAAGAAGATGAAATATCGAGTCTCATCGAACCCTAAAGATTAAACCGCCTCTTTATAACTTATATAACTATCAGTATAATATAATATCATGACAACTAGTGCACAAATTAAAATAATATTACACCCATCCCAAATACTGACAGACCTCGGAAAAAAAGAAATATAGAAAGAATAATGAATTTTAAATATTACGAAAGAAAACACGATGAAGTAGTTTTACTATTTAGTCTTATCATGTTCAAATGTCTTGAACAGTTTTCAAGTTTACGCCAAAGTCAGAACTATTGATTCTTGGTACCGTCCAAATATACTGTAGTTTCAGGTTAGAATGGTTGGAGATTTTCAAAAGCTCCACTATACTCACTAAGATCTATGGTAATTATGTGGTCGTGAATAATTAGCCTCAAGACTGTGGCTATCGGATAGCTATGAACTGTAACATTAGTCAATCATTGAATGAAATAATAATTCATAACTGATATTTGGATTCCAAATTAGTACTTAGGTGGTATTGTAATGATTATGAGATTTAAGGATCTCATATTTAATCGTGTAAAAACTTATTGTTTTGTATTTTTAAGTCTTATTTATTTAAACTCATAAATATTAGTACAAGGAGGCACCAGATACATATGCGCCGCACGAATCTCATTTGATTTGTGTTAGGGCTGTGATACTGCTGAGGTGCCCAAACTGAAGTAGGTGGTTTTCTTAGGGGGCCACACCCCGAGCCTTTGACCTAAAGGTCTGATCCACAAGGCAGTGGAGCATCGTGAGGAGATGCATTCCCATGGTAGCCGGTGACCAACAATTGGTTCATACGCCATTCGTTCCCTCAGGATACTGGAGCCCATGTGCACTATTGGTTTGGAATCAGGGTTTCCCAACTCCCATAGGTGAACCCTCCGTGTCTACCAACCCGGTTAAAGCCCCACACATTCACTTTTCGTCCTCTCATTTTCGTGAACAACAGTAATACCACGAGGATGCAGTGAGTAGGACTTCCCTGATAGAGGCTATATACGCGTGTCCATGTGAGAGCATTTGGAGAGGGAGAGCGTACTCTCCCCACTCTCGGCCGTATCAGGGTATTCGGGGGCTGTATTTTTAAAGCCTTACAAAAATGTGAAAAAAACAGTTGTTCAGTGTGTTATTTTTACTATTGTTTAATGTCACTTCATGATGGTACTGATATTTCCGCGAACTTATTCATTTTATCTTTTTGTTCAAATTAAAACGCCAATGATATAAGTTGAGGGATTTTCAAGTTTCTATAAACTTAACATAGTTTTATCAAAATTACCGTTCATAACATTTCGATAATCAAAATTCATTTTGTTCATTCAATAAACAAACGTAAAAGTAAAAACAGAAAATTCTCACAAAAATGAAATTATACACATTATTAATATTAACAATAAATAAATAAATAATAAAATTGTAATGTCTATTCTCATTAACTCTTCATTTTCTCTTATTGTATTATCTACTTCATGAATGACTCGTGTCTATTTGGACTTCTTTAATATCTAGTTTCTGAACTATTTGTTTCTGTCATGTTCTTGTTATTGTATTCAAAAAGGTATTTTTTTCAGAGAGAAAAAACGCTGAATATTAATTTATCTGATTAGATGTCACTTCATTTTAATAAACTGGAAAAGATGATGACTATGAAAATGCATAAAAGATATAGAATGATTTGTTTTATCCTCATGTCTTTAAATCTTTTCGAATAAAGTTTTATATTAGCTGAGTTTTTGAATTATGTCTTATGTCTCGATCATGTTATTGATGTAAAATTTTCATGTATAATTGTTGATCTATTTATATTATTCTTTAATGTTCGAGGCTTTATGTACTAGGTTAAGTTTACTATTAATTTACTATGCTAGTACAATGTTTTGATATGTTGTATTAATGTATGCATATAACTACAAATTAGTACAAGTATAAATAGGTATGTGTGCACAGGTCAACATAATTACTGATTCTTTTTTTGACAAAGTAGCTCTGAATAAATAATCTCCTTAGTCAGAAAAATAGTTTTTTAGATGAACTTTCATATAGAGAGATTGAGAGAGAGAAGGGAATAAAAGGATAACAAAAACTGAAAAGACTATATGTATGCGTACATTTGAGGGAGGGGGGTAACAGTGATGAATATGTATTCATGAATCGAACAAATTAGAATTGACCAAATCAACATAATACTTTTTTTCAAGCTAATTTTTAGTTATCATCACTATCCCCCCCATTCACGAATTAACTATAAATACGCACGTGCACTATTAAAGCTTAACAGAATAATTTTAAGATCGAATCTTTATAATAAAAGTTTTACAAGACACCTGGAAGATCTATTTCTCTTTCTATCTTTTCTCTCTTCTCAGAGGTATTTCTATAATAACCGTTAATAAATAAACTAGGCATTATCATCATCATCAACACCACCACCACCGTCATCACCATCACCTGGATAATTGTTGATCTACTACAATTAACAAAGTATTATCACGATCATCAATGTTAAGATTTTTCTTATTATATATTTCTGAAAAAAAAGGAAAAACTTTCTTTACTAATCAAATAATAATAAGGCTAATTTGTTCATTGAAACTACATATTTGTTCTACTTAAATATAAACAGATATCATATTTGTATGTATATTTATTCTCTATATGTAAAACAATTAAGTTTATGTATTCTAAAACATGTGTACTACTAATTATTCGATTATATATATATATATATATATACTTTATGTACACACATGCAAGCATACAAATTAACATGCAGTGGACATTTAAATCTATAAAATATAAAATGGCATCACACACTAATAAATAAATATATTTAGAGTATTTACATCTTGGTGATATCTAGTCACGTTAGGCCAAATAAAACGATTTAAAAGTTAAAAATCGATATTGAACTAATAGTTATATATATATATATATTATATGGAGAGTAAGAGAGAGAGTGAGGGAGGTAGGGAGGGGGAGTTAGATACAATTCAAATAAGTACTAACTTTTAATATAAATATAGTTAGAATGTATAAAATTCATGAAAAATTTGAGTTTTACTTAAATAAACTTAGTTTATTATCGAAAAACTGTATACTTTTCAAAAAAAATTATTGTTCATCTTTAATGACATGGAATATCATGTGACTTTAATTATTTTTTATAAAATTATAAATAATTACTTAGGACAATGCAAACAATTTTATGGGTAATGAAGAGATTTGAAATTAATATTTGTAATTTGAACTAAATAAATTTATTTGTGAATATATACACTTGAATGAAATTACCCTAGATAATATTTAAATAACTTATTGAATTTTTAAAACAATTCATTAATGTAAGCAAAGATGGATAGTGGCTAGCATTGAAATCCATGATTCGCGCTTCGTCCTATCTGGGACTCGTCAGCTAGATGTACGGGCATCCAGAGTTAATGATCACTCTGGAACTCAAACCCAGTACCTCTCGCCTCAAACGCCATCGCGTTATCCACTCAGCTACTGAGTCCTGATATCCACTTGCTTGTGCAATGGGGTGGAGTTTAAATTCACTAAGTGAATTTAATTCATTAATGATTAAGTAAATAATTCTACGGAAGTTAATCCGTCCAAATTGTAATATGCAGTAGTAATCTTTGAGGTTTAGGAAGTTAACTGTTCATTATTTCTTCTTGTACATTGTTATAATCTACTGAAATTAGGATAGATTATTCAGTGAAGTTAAAATTGTGAACTTCTTATTAAGTATGTACAGAACAGTATGACAATATTTATTCATCAAAAAATTGATAAACAATTATATTATCAGAAGGGTTTTTTGTGAAGATTTAGCATTTTCATAGTTGAAAGCGTGAGTCAATTGAAGCTAGACCACCAGGGAAAACCTGGAAGCACTGGTTAAAAAATTTTCAAGAAATAAAATTAATGAAGATTGATTTCACTTCTATTTTTTAAAACATTGATTTTTTTTTCAGAAATAATAATCAGAATTGATTAGGAAGTTCACCTTCATGTAATTTAATGAAAATTTCAACTTAATATTTAGTAAATTTGAAATAAATGTTCATGAATACATATTAAGAACTCATGGAAATCTCCAAACCGTTTTTTTGTAGCAGTATTAAATATTATCATAATAAGTCTAATCTTTTTAAAAAGCGATTCATAGAACACTGTATGCATCGGTTTAAATTGCTATACTACGTAAATAAAGGAAGATAAAATTATCAAGATGAACTTTAGAGTAGGGTCAGTAGTGGTATCAATGGTAGTAGAAAAAGTTAAACATGAAGAATATGAGCTGACAAGAAAGACTTGATTATCGAAACCGAATGTTCAAGATAATTTTTTAAACTTATGATCTAATGGAATACAAACAGTGAAAGCGTTTGAGCTATGGTGACCGAGTCTAAGCCGTGTCACCTAACATCTCCAACCACTAAGTACGATAATCGTAAGGGACTCCAAACGAGGTAGTCTGCGCTAATCAATACGTCTTAGTCAAGTAGGCAATAAGTTCACCGAATGATTTCATGGCTTGGTTTGGTCACTCCTTGCTCTCTTCCAACTTGCTCCTACACTACCAAACGGGACTTTGAGGTAAGCATAATACATGATTCAACTACTTCAGTCTATGAAGACTTGCCACTACATCAACCGATGTCCCATTTTTATCAGACATATGTTCATAATAAAAACAATCGTTTATGATTTGTCAGTTTTGTACTCATAATCTCCCTATAATTTAAATGGAAGTGTTTTTAAGTATAATCACCATGTTTGGACTTGATAACTTCAAATAAATTGACCGCTGAGTAGGACGTTAATCATAAATAATGATATATTTATGACACTCTGATGAGTAAAAATTAGGATTAGTAACGTTTCATAACTTAATGTACGCCACTTCTTCATACTAAATAAACTAATGAGCAGCAATTTTAATACTATAGAGGAACAAATAGAATACAATAACATTTGGTTGATGTCATTTTGATTGAGTGATTCTGTGTGAGACATCACTGTGTGTATTTGTGCATATCCTAGAAGGTGTGTAAAGTATGAAGTCTGTAATGTAAAAAAAAAATCACAGAAATTTCTCTGAAGATCATATCCAATTCATTTTTGAAAAGGAAGATGAATATGATGATCTTCCATTCTTATACTGCTTACTTAGAGGAATTCTAAGTGATCTTAATTTAAAAGTCTACTGAAAATCGGCGCACCCAAATCGGTACATCAACTTCAACGCTACACTTCCATTCAGTGTAAAAATTCGATCTTCATTGAACTAACTTTTCTGTTTGTTCTTCTGTACTGTTTAAACTTGTGCCAATTCAATCCCGTTATTTATTTACTTAATGAAGAAGCGACTTACACTAAGCTGACAAACGTCAGAAACTCAAACTTCCACTAATTGGGACATCATAAATATATCATTCTTTCATTGTAAGATTGTTTTGTTTAAATGTAAATTTCCTTTTTTTTCTGTGTGTTTTTATAAAACAGATTATTCCGAAACATCTTCTTCACTGTGTGATTTTCAATGTACCGAAATGCCAGAAATTTCAAATCATTTGTTAGAATTCACTGAAAAAATTTATCACCAACATCATAACCAATTTAATGATAAAACTAATCGATATTGTAACAACCAAAATATTCAACATGACTGGTCAATATTAAATACTATGCCAAATGGAACAGATTATGAATTTGTCAAATCACAAATGAATTTAATGAAAAGTACACATGAGAATAATTCAAATTATGAAAATTATTCACCTTATTTCTCATATATGGATAATAATAATAATAATAGCGATAATCATTATAATTATTTAAATAGAACTGAAATGTTAAATAAAGTGATATTAGGAAACAGTGATTTAAGTATATCACCAATTTGTTCTAGACCATCGTTTACATTACCGTTGACATCATCAACATGTTTACTATCTGATTATTCAGTGTCATCTAAACAACAAATAGCTGACTCAATTATTTCATATCCAAATGAACAGAGAATAATGACCAGAAATCAAACCTTACAAGAGACAAGCCAATTAGATGAATATCATAATTTTGATAAGTGAGTGCTTATAATATATGCCTAAACTATTAATGATTTTGTAGTTTAGAACATTTCGTCAATGAAGAAATTTTAACAAAATAAATATATAAATTTACTTACTTACTTACTGGTTGGCGCTTTTTTAGCGAGTTAGTTTTCTACGGGATGTGGTCGCTAACCCCATGCCCGACCCTCCTCCTTTATCCGGGCTTAGGACCGGCAGTAGTCCCCGGAGGATCTACAGGTGGAGTTAAATATATAAATTTGAGGGTACCAAATAAATTAAACATTTTTCCATCGAGTTATTTTTATAGGAGAATATAAAGAAATACAAGGTAAACTATACTTTATTGATGAAGAATGAAATCAATTACTTTGTGTTACGTGTTAGTAAGAATAAAAAATCCAGTTGTTAGAGTTGGTAACATTATGAAGCTTTGAATTGATAATTTTAAATAAATTGAGCATTGGCCAGACTGTTAATAATCAAAACAATTGTGTACTTAGATTGATTTTAGATTTAATTTAATTTTAGGTGATCTGTTGACTGAATACGTGTCCTTATGTAACCAAGATCTTATGGATTTTCTGAATAACGTGGTATCTTCGATCCAATTAATTAAGTTATTGTGTAATATTTTATCCTTTCCAACTTCATTCAATTTATAAACTAATTTTACTATCGACTAGTGACTTCTACACCTCTAAGTAATAAGCTGTTTTCATGTAACGCAACCTTGTTTCAGAAATTTGAAGAAAATCGTTTCAAAACTAGTATTCAGTTAGTAGATGAATATTTTTTTCTACTCGGCTATTAGTAGTGTATTTTTTTCGATCAAATGTTAGTTTTCATAACTGTTACAACTGGCTTCTGAATGATTAAAAAAAAACAGAAAATGATAAACAATTGTTTCACTGAACGTTCATTTTATATCCTTTATTATGTTACTTTTCAAGAGAACAATCCATTTCTTCTATTTTCAGAATTTATTCTCTCCCCTCCACATGTATTCATTCGAAAACAAATATATCAAATTTAAATAATGTTTCATCTGAATTTAATGACCTATGTAAACCATTCAATTATCATACAAATAATAACTATCACTTAACAAATGAAAATATAAATGGAAAATTTACCCGTCAATTGAAAAAAAATAAACGATCTAATCATTCTTCACGTCGAATGACAAAATTAGAAGGCTTGAAAAAAATGAAATATTCAAGTGATAACCAATTTCATCATCATGAGCAACACCAAAGTTTATCATCGACAAATGAACTAAGGTCATTAGAACTAACAAAGAACAAGAAAACATCAACCATTTCATCAACAACCCCATCAATATCACCTGCATCAACATTAATATCGACAGTAATACCAGCAACAACGCCAACTACAACAACTGTCACTAACATGATCGAGTCAAAATCAGTGCCCACAAAAACCATAAAAGAAAGTAATGATTCATTACACAATAATAATGACAGAATGGACGAGTTGTATTGTTTTACCTTGTATGGTCCAAATAGTAATAATAGTAACAGTAATGAGATTAATAATAATAATAATGATAAAACAGTAAACAGTACAGTTGTGAAATCGGAACAAACTGGAGTGTGTAATGATTATATATCAAACTATTGGTTATCATCGCATAAATCATATGATCATTTTTATCATCTTTCTGATCGATCTATTTTACCTCAACCTACAGAAGAACATCATCGTTATCATCATCATGATCCTCTTCAACATCAACAACTACAACAGCTTAATCATACACAAAATTATCACGAAAATATTCTCCCAGGTAAGTTGAAGGTTATTCATAAAATTATGTCAGATGGTTGACGGTAATATAGAACGAAAAAATCTCTATACTACAGTCAAAATCATAACATCTCAACATTCTTGTTAATTATCACTTGTCAAAACAAGATGTATCTATAACTGTTATGTTTGAACAAGGACCTATATACCTCGAAATAGGGAAGAACGTGAAGACCGTAGATAAAGATTTATCAAGTTTCAGTTTGAAAAAGACTAGGGGCTAAATGGTTTGTGTTAGTCTGGACAGTGGGTTTTTTTGAACTTGATCCAACATTATTTTGAAAGCGTCGACAGAGGGAGTTTCAATCATGTGTTGAGTATGAATTCCATTCATTGATGATTCGATGGAAAATTCAGTAGTCAACTGACAAGGAATTTGTTTTGGGCTTGTGAACTTTATAGGATGGGAGACGATCAAATTAAGGGGAAATCAGATGCAAATTTATCACTAAGTAATTTAAAAACGCTGATCGAGTCACCTCTGGTTCTTCTACATGACAATGAAATAGACTTAGTCTAGTCAATCAAGCATCCTACGGGAGCCTTACAATTCCAGGAATCAGCTTAGTTGAGGTTCTTTGAATCTTTTTTTCAACAGCTCACTGTCCCTTTAGGCAGGAGATATACGAGTTTAGGAATAATGAATACCGTATATACCGTTATTCACTGTATTTGTATTTGCACCTTGATGACTAATATGTATCATAATGCATTTGGAAGCACTTATCGACAAATACTAAATTCTAGACTATTCAGATAATTTCTCCAAGTCATTTTGAAACTCTAAACTATCATCTTTACTTTTATCGCCCACTACATCTTAAAATCGTCAGCATATATCAAAACCCATGATGATAAGAGACTAGGAATGTCATTCACATACAGGAGCAACAACACTGGCCCTAAACTTATATGACAGCCGGTTGTGAGGAACTTGTCAAAAGCCTTACTGAAGTCAATGTAGGCTACATCTTTGAATAATTTTCGATCTTTAAGAGTGTGCTGACTTTCGTGAACTGCTAATAAGTTAGTGAGACGTAAAAAGTACTCCGAAGCCATGCTCCTTTTCAGAAAGAGTTCAGTTTTCTTCTAGATACTTAAACAACATCCGAATAGTATTTTTTAAAATTTTAGCAACCATACTGGTTAGGCTTATGGATCGATAATTATCAGGTTCGTGTCTCGTACCTGTTTTGAAGATAGGATTTACTAGGGCGTTCTTTCAGTCTTTTGGTAACCTACCTTGGGTAACAGATAGATTAAAACAAATGCTTCCTTTGGCATTCCAGAATGCATTTTATCGGGTTCTTCCATGGTTGCAGTGTCCAGAGTGTGTGTGTGTGGGGGGTTTGTATGAACTGAGGGGGGTGGCTACCATTACAGTATTTACATTGTTAAAGTGATTTGAGAATACATGAGCTTTACCATAACCGCCCTCCACTAATGATCCAGTACTACTATCTCCGGATAATGCTGGGATGTCACCTATTCTCTTAGTCCTTTGGTTTATGTACGAGTATAAGTGTTTAAGGTTTCTATAGACTCCTTAACAAGTTTCTCTTCATACAATCGTCTAGACTTGCGAAGGGTCGATGCATGAATATTTAGAGCTTCCTGATATTGAGATTTTGTCGCATCAGTACACAATGACCTAAATCGGCCCCACATTCTCCTCCTCTGATGTAGAAGAGTGAGAACCTCCTTACTGAATCACGGTGGGGAGTTTCTCGGACTTCTTGGTATAGTCCTGGGGATGTGCGGTGCAGTAACTCTTATGTACAAACTTCTTAATACTCCACAAGGCGTTTTAATAGAAGATCCTGATTCTATTGTCAAATCTACTGAGAATGATGGGTATATAATTTTTTGTGAATTTGATTTTCAGGCGTTTTGTTTAGCTTGGGCTGACACAACGTTGGTGGCAATAATATGGAAGTCAAAAACCAGAACTTCATGGTTACTATTACCTAAGAGTGTCATATGATGGGGGTTTGTGACGTCATCCCCATAATAGATCATTATGAGATCTAGTAAGGATGATTCGGAGTCTGAGTCGTACCTAGTTGCTTTTTTTACATGTTGCGCTTGGACACACGTGATAATCACGTTAACTAGTTTCTGTTCGAAAGAATTTTCTAACAGTTCAGTCCTCGGATTTTTCCAGTCTACCGTAGATGCATTAAAGTCTCCTAAGATTGAACATAAACCACTTGATGACTAAATGTTAAAACCATCCAGCCCCATTCACCTCACAGTTTAGACTTTAGTAAACTAAACTAATTAGCAGCTCTTTTCCTTTGCATTTCAAGCGGTAACTAACAAATTCGCACCTCCCACTTTCATGGGATATGTTATCGATAACGATAAATGGGATACTATTTCTAATGAATAGAGCTACCTCCCCTCCTTTACGTTTTTGGGTTCTGTCGGCTCTTACTAATGTGAAACATTCAAAATCAAGTTCCCTATTGTCTACAGACTATGTCAGCTAAGTTTCTGTGACACCGATTATATCTAGCCTGATAGAGTCAATCTGTACACCTAGCTCCGATCGCTTGTTAAGCAACCTCTGGGCATTTGCGTAACATATCCGAAGACTATTTTAGTTATTTTAATGCTGCACCCAAGGTGGCTTCGGCATCACCCTCTATCAAAGCCTCACAACCCGAAAATTTGCAGTTCTAAAGTCTTTCTCGCCAGTACATAGCCTTAGTTTTAGTTCTTTGTCAGTTTCTCGTCATTTATATATCATTGTACATCATTAGTGCAATCCAGCCCTATTATGCAATAAAATACATAGCTTCCAATCTCATTCTCTATTGACGTATTATTATTATCATTTAATCATAAATTCAAATGATAATGAAACAGAATGAGAAAACAATTAAATAACTGAAAACATGAGTCAATTGAAGCTAGAACACCAAGGGAAAACCTGGAATCACTGGACGGCGAGACTGGTAGATCCTGGGTTGGAATCTCGCGAGGCGAGGTCGTGGATGCGCACTGCTGAGGAGTCTCACAATAGAACGAAACGGCCATCCAGTGCTTCCAGGTTTTCCTTGGTGGTCTAGCTTCAAATGACTCATGCTTTCAACTATGCAAATACTAAATCTCCACAAAAAACCCCTTCGAATTAAATAACTATTCAAATTATACTTCACTGTTAGGTTTTTTATCAACCTTTTATCAGCGAAAAATAACAAATAATTAAAATTCTTGTTGATTTATTTATTTTCAATTTAATCCGTTTAAATGAATTGATTATCTAATGAAAACAGTTTAGAACTGTATAAAAATATCCCCATTCTACTTGTATCGCTTTGTACAACACAAAAATATAGGGGGATGGTTTAAGAATGCTAATCCATAACTCAAATTATTTATCAATACACAGATTCGATAATAATAGTAATAATACTAACAATTATGTATGCCATACAGCCCTCTCGAATTACTAAATACTCTAATTGAAACGAACGTGTGTGAAGTTAATTTGTTTTAATAAAAAGCCCTAAAAACTGTTTACTAAAAAAATAATCCGTTAAAATTGTTTATCATCAGGTATTCCATATAAATAAATTCTATTTGGTATGATTATGTCATCCTTATTACACAGTTCTGGTGTAATGATAATTAGATTTCAAAATGTTTCGCTAAATAAAATACGTTAACTGGTGAGTTTTAACTTCAAAATGTAATAAATATTTAAAAAATGGTATTAAGGTCACTGATAATCTGATTAGTGTAAAGTTAATTACGCTAGCTTCAGTATACTGATGAGATAATGTCATCTAACTATTGACACCTCTTTGAGATTTATGTTATTAAAGGATGATATCCGTCATAAACCAACTTCAGTTAGAAAATCGTTTATCAATCAAGTAGAGTTGGATGCTGAAAACTCGTTTTGTCATACTTTTGGACTCCTCAGCAGTGTCCACTTACGATTTCAAAAATAGTCAAATTCAGAACTTCTAGGTTTGATTGAGAATATGGCATACTGAACTCGAATTTTATGTTTCACGAATTTAACACCAGTAAGTTTTCGATATAATTGGGATAGTGCTATCTGTAGATAATTACATCACCTTCGACTTATTTGAACACATAATTAGAGGTTTTTTGAATTATATTTCAAGGCTAGTCTTCTGTTTTGATTCTGTGTGGGTTCAGTAATCCTAAGCTAGCATCCAAACTACTCTTTTGCTTTGAGTGGTTTGTTAGATGAGTTCTGTCTGTGTTGACGTAAATTACCTTTAGATTGAACTGTTGTTCACAAATCATTAACTATATTCAATAATTATATATATATATATATATATATATATATATACTGTTTTCTTTATCGACGCCCCCAAATGCCCTGGTATGGCCGGGAGTGGGGAGAGTCCGTTCTCCCTCTCCAAATGCTCTCACATGGCCACGCGTATATAGCCCCTGCCAGGGAAGTCCTACTCACTGCCTTCTCGTGGCGGGGGTGTTGTTTACGAAATTGAAAGGACGAAAAGCGAATGTCCGGCGTTTTAACCGGGTTGGTAGACACGGAGGGTTCACCTATGGGAGTTGGGAAACCCTGATTCCAAACCAATAGTGCACATGGGCTCCAGTATCCTGAGGGAACGAATGGCGTATGAACCAATTGTTGGTCACCGGCTACCATGGGACTGCATCTCCTCACGATGCTCCACTGCCTTGTGGATCAGACCTTTAGGTCAAAGGCTCGGGGTGTGGCCCCCTAAGAAAACCACCTACTTCAGTTTGGGCACCTCAGCAGTATCACAGCCCTCACACAAATTTCATTTGATTTGTGCGGCGTATATGTATCTGGTGCTTCCTTGTACCAATATTTATGTGTATAAATAATAAAAATAATAATAATAATAATAAATTTCTTTATCGACTACTTTGTGGTGATTGAATTCCATCGATCAGGTCGTAATAAGGATTCTAGATCAATTTATTTAAACTCCCATTGTAAAATGTTTTTGATATTGGGCTGCTTGGGTCAATCAGTAATAAACTTCAGACATAGATTTCATGTTACTTCAAACCTTACAACATGTGTTTCTCTACTCTTTATTGATTCAGTATACTACTTCGGATTTGAACCTGTCATAAAATTACCGCTAGGTTTATTTTATTATGAGTTACTTTTTAAACTATTTTAATGTTTACACTAATCAAACAGGCTAGGGGGCTTTGATTTAAATGACAAGATTCGGGAAAAATCTTGTGATTTGTTAAGGGTTATCATACAGAGTTAAGCAAAGTAAGGTCTCAAAGTCAAATCTAGTGGTTAACTTTAAACGTTTTGATCATTAAGACAATGTTCGCCCATATTCATGTAAAAGTCACAGATTCATTGAGTACTGTGACAACTTTCTTTAGTTGGAATGGATAATCGATAGATATCTTTTGGAGTTGGGTGTTTAGACAGTGATCATATTCTTACTCAGATTAAACTGTTGGCTGAACTAGAGTTCGTAGCTTGAGAATATGTTTTGATGTTGAATCTCTTTCTACTAACTAATTTTAAGTAGTGTAAATTGATCCTAAATTATTGATAAATTTTCGAGTCAATTTTCTTCGAATTTAAAAATTCTAACAAATACTGTAATAAATTTTATATTTATTTTGCTAGCATTCATCACATGTAGTCAAGAACATATTCAAAATCTTCCCGAAAACCCTGTATATTGCTCTAATTTTGAAAAAGTAACATCTGTTCAGCAAAATAATCCAGATGAATCAACTAATATGAGAAAATTTAACAGTGACAACAATGCATTAGTTAAACAAATGGATGCAGATCATTTTGATGTGGAAGATCAAGTAAGCTTTCGATCATTTCGTATTTTAGTTGGATTTAACAAAAATGACTTAGATTTCGTAGAAATTTAAAGTATGACACTACCATATTATTAATATCAGTACAATAAAATACAAATCACGTAAATAGTAATTGATTATAAATAAGCTATATGAAATATGAAATGTGGTTTCCCTGGTAACAATTTAAATATATTATTACATTCTCTTTGAAAATTTCATGTCGGTACTTTCTTTTAGTAATTATTAGCTGTTGTTTTGTTTATATTGGTGGAATGAATATGAATTCATGAAAGGTGAATAGATTAAAATATGATAACAACACTTTTGGTTATGAAGTTCATTTTTCAATCAAACGTACTAATCTTAAGTAGATTGATAATCAATACAGATTCATTTCAATAAAATTTATGATTATGATAATCAGACTTCAGTTTATATTTGTAAGTAGCGATTACGATCTTCACTCTGCTACTGATGCTCTTTTGAAGTAAATAAACTGAAGTTACATCTCACAACTTTGCATTTCATATCATATCGTATAACTAATTTATAAATACTTTGACGAGCCTATTGGAAGGTTAAAACATCTTATCAGTATTGATAAGCGTTTACTTAGTGACGAAAAAATACTTTCTGTTATGTAAACAGATAACTATTTCGTCATGAATATATGGTTTTTCGATTTTATGACTAGACTAGTATCCATTAGTTCACATTTTCGATTCCAATCTCTTTCCCACATACAACATTCTTCATTCAGTCTCGTTAATATGTGATTAAACCACAATCAATCGGATTGATTCTACACATTCTATCCTCTCATTAAGGACTTCACAACTCAACAACACTGAACATACAGTTATCATTCAATTGTAGGATTCGTAAATATTACAACTGTATTCAATGAATTATAGGTCATTCCGACAATATAAAACTCATTATATTCTATACGATCGTTCATCAGTCACAAACCATGTAGTCATTAACTCTTGAGCAGGTGAATATTGTACAATTCTGTGTTGTATGATGACCGATTAAAAATTTGTTTATGGTTTTTCACTATTTCCTAACATATCATATGTTGTCTCAAAGACATATGATAAGTGAGAGATAAAAGTCTAGACGGGATATTGTCAGTGAGCAGGTCATTTACCTAGTCGGGGTCATTGCACATATATTTGTGCTTGGATGAGATGTTGTAATTTACATCTACATATATGAGTTTTGTAAATAATTATTCATTATTTTAGCAATAAAGCTTTCTACAGGGTCATAGTATTCTCCTTTCACATAATGATTTTACTGGGCATTTAGGAAGAATATATTTGTAACTTGGTCGAAATGATATGCATAACAAAGAGGTATTTAAAATTAATGTCTGTTGACTTGTTGACTGTTTATTACCCTTATTATTTAATAGATTAAATTTGGAAAAGAAATAGTCAGTGGGAATGATCGTCCGCCATGTATTCAGTTAACAGTGACAAGTACTTCAACCATGACGTCGTCGACAACAATGATGGCAACTATGTCAACACAACCTGAACATTCACTTTTAATGAATAATTCGACCACATTAAATCTACCAACCAGTCCAATTACTCGTAATACTACTACTATTACTAATAATAATACATTAATTAATTCACAATTGCTGAGTTCAGATATCAATAATGATAGTTTAAATCATCAAAATGAAAGATTCAATAATCATATCCTGGATAGTAATAATAGTCGTATATGTAACAATAATAGTTTCACAGCATATAAATATCCCTCTCAATCAATTTATGCTAGTAATTGTCAATTGTTACCAGTTTTCAATCCCCAACACCGACAACAAACCACTTGCAGTGATCAAAGTGAGTTACCAGTTTTTGTATTTTTTACTAAGTTTGGTGGTCTTATGAATTTTCTGTCAGCTGGAGGATAGTTTGAAGACCAGAAGATAGTGGATAGTTATTTTAATTATCTTGGAACTGGCTAGTTTGTATAGCAGGGATCAAGCCGAGCTTGTATTCTCTCTAATGAGAATAATAATTTGTGGCCATTACTTATAAATATAGTGGTTTGTATGAATGAATGTATACATGCATTAGAAGTATTGCCGATAGACATCTTTTCTTTCATAATACAGTTTGTACAGCTTGCAATTAAAAGTAAATTTAATTCAGTTTCGGTTTTGACCTACAGTAGTACTGACGACACGTCTATGACCAGAAACATACGAAAACTTTATTCTAATTGATACATATCATTTAAAATATCAACAAGGATTTAGTAATTCAATTCTATGGGAAGACAACAAAGGAAACGATGGACATTAATGTTGCTGCTTGTAATCTAGTAACTCAGTTGTTAAAAATCAAGTATATGGAATGTTTGTACAAAATCAAGGTCTAATTTGTAATATGTGTAAGAGTTCAGGTGTAATTTGTAGATTTGTTTGTCTGTTCATTCAAATGAAATAGGGATTTCTAAGCCTATACTTGATTTAGTTTGTCTATAAAGTGTTTCAAATATATGATGCTTTCATACGGATTTCAAGGATGTCTGTTCATATTGTTTATTAGTAAATTGGTAAAATATTTCAATAAGCCCTTATATAAGCTCGATTAATACTCCATTAGTGAAAACATTATTTTGACATGAAGGTATAAGATTCATAGATCACTGGTCATGTTATTTGAAGTTCGTATATATCCAGTATATACTAGTCAGCTACCACACGGAAATGATTGTAAAAATCTAAGATACTCAGAATTGAATAAAACAACACAATCTGTTATTTGCAGACGATGGATAAGACTTCATTTTAGACCAAGTTATAATTTTATCAAAGCTTAAGTGGTCGATAACAAAGTCAGCTTTACTAAAAACCTAATTAGAATGAAACAGATAGTATGCTGAAAGTTAAGTCAGTGATTGCTTCGATCCATAATAAACTTACATTGGCCATAAACGCTGAAACAATTCACCATAATAATTTGCCTACTGATTAGTAGCTAATCAGTAATTGGTACATTTTCATGAACAACCTCTATGTGTAAAAGTTACTTGAAATAATCTAACGACTGCAATGTACATAGTCCCATTTCGCTGGACAGACCTGTCAGTGCTTCCTCAAGGAACTGGTCAGAAATTTTTGGGGCGAGGCATTGGAATTTTTAAATTCCAGTCACTGAGACCACTTCAATTAAAATTTTTATGTGATGTGTGCCAGATATTCGTTGCCCAATCTTTATCAGACTGTTCAGTCAAATTTTGATAAATCTTTCATATAAGTAACTATCTTGCCTGGACATTTTTTGTAGGTGAGTACAGTTTAGACCAATTACCAACAAATTCTTCTATTAATGATACAATACAAATATGTCCAGAATTACCTACGAGTAACTTGACCAAATCTTCCCGTTCTTCAGCTGACACTGTCAGTATAAATCATTGTAATAGTGATATTATTCTCATTCATAATAAAGTTAGTCAGTGTACTCATCAATCCAACCATTATCATCAAAAATCTCAATTAATTTCCAATGACACTGAATCTATGAACAAATCATACAATCCATCATTCTATTGTCCAATAACATCAACAACCAATCATCATGGGCATATACAATTATGGCAATTTTTATTAGAAGAATTACAAGATCCTGAAGCAAATGAATTTATTTCATGGACTGGTTATGAAAATGAATTCAAATTAAAAGAACCAAATCAAGTAGCACAAAGATGGGGTGCTAGAAAAAATAAACCAAAAATGAATTATGAAAAATTAAGTCGTGGTTTAAGATATTATTATGATAAAAAAATTATTGAAAAAGTTTCTGGTAAACGTTATGTTTATCGATTTAC
Source organism: Schistosoma mansoni (assembly GCF_000237925.1). Taxonomy (NCBI): domain Eukaryota; kingdom Metazoa; phylum Platyhelminthes; class Trematoda; order Strigeidida; family Schistosomatidae; genus Schistosoma; species Schistosoma mansoni. The sequence goes on along the minus strand of NC_031495.1, from coordinate 41,347,021 downwards.
ACGTAATTTAAATGAATTAATCAATAATCAATTGACAGAATCTGTATCATCATCATCATCATCATTATCATCATCAACCTCAACCACATCATCGTTAGTAACATCATCATCTATACGTAAAAATCAACATTTTCATAATTTTATGAATATGAAAAATTTCAAAAGATCATTACATAACAATAACACATGGACAAATGAAATTTTTGAAGAGATTTAATATCGATTTGTTTCCTTCCTTTCTTTTAACCAAAAAAAATAGAGATTACATTTGTATAGTTTTGAAAAAAAATAATTAGAAAACTAAAACAAACTCATCTATTTGAAAGTGATCTAGTTATTTGATGAAACGTTTCCCTCTTGAGAGATACAAGCCAATTGATATAAATATACTTATGAACATAATCATATTAGATTACAACATTTCTTGATGTTTCTTCTTCAAAAGATGACATTCTGAAAGGAACACCATTACTATTATTATTATTATTGATAGTTCCTCTTCTCTTTTGGATACATAGAATGATCCTATTGACGTAATCCTTAAAAAACATTGACAGAGATAGTGAACTATGAATATAATAGCTTTTTTGTGTATATTTTTTTGTACATACGTTTAAATTCTCAAAAAAACATGGTAATTAGATTTTCCCGTTTTTTTTTCTGTGTACATTAAAAAAATATATTTGAATCATCTTGGATTATAAATATTCCACTCAGTTAAATACCTAAGAATAATTAGTCTATCAGTGTAAAGTTGATATATATGTGTGTACGATATAGTTTACTTAAGAAATAATTCGAGAGCTTACTTTATTATTGGTAAGTGTTTGCAATTTCCCGTTGCTGTTATTACTATTATCCAGGAATGGAATTGACCACTCTCTTCTGCCATGTACAGTTCTTGACCTGATTACCTTGATATAGTCTTCATTTAAAAGTTCTAGTATAGTTGGAAGGTACTGTGTTCGAGGCCCGCTGTAAACATCAATACTAAGATGCTGGTACATACATTTGACGGGTTCTAATCGGAAGGAATGCATGTCATAAATTCTACTGCTAACAACATACCAAAATATTATGCACCTTCATACTTAAAACTATGGATAGATCATTGTTGGTATCTATCTATCTATCTATCTATCTATCTATCTATCTATCTATCTATCTATATATATATATATATATATATATATATATATATATATATGTATATATATATCAGTTAATAAACCATGTCTCATCACTAATTCTGGTACCTTGAAACTAGATTACGGAGTGTAATTACTAGATTATCAATACATTATTTAAATTAACTGACACAAGTATAGATTAGTATACCTGATATTTCTGAATCACACTTTTCGCTTTAAAGATGACGACATAAATTGGTTGTCCAATTTTAATTAGATCAATCGTGTAACCCGGTAGTCTAAGTGCTCATGATCTTAATTGTTAATTCATCACTTTACTGACCTGTAACCAGATAATTTCGAATGACAGTAAAAGAATTTATTGTGCGAATTCATTAGAAAGACAAGAAATATAATTATCTATGATACTGACATAGATTTTTAAAAATGCCTCTCGTAACTGTATAACTAACTAACGAAAGCTTTAATAGATCAAACCAATCACAAATCACCTGATTACGTAATAATGATTAGAAAACAATGGTTATTAATTATTTATCTGAAGATGAATTTAGCCGACACCTAAAGAGAACTGGTGAAATCAATAAAATTTAAAGGGGATGAAGATATGTAGATTAAATTAGATAGTAGTTGTGGTATGTCTTAAATTAATTAAAACTAAAGTATTCTTGTCATTATATTTTAATTCGCTGGTCGCGCGATAATGTACTCTCTTAAAGACATAAAGTTACTAAATTTGATCATGTATAAGGTACCTGTAGGATATATACCTGGTGACGAGTGACTTTCGTTGGTTTCCCAGATAACCTGAATCAGTAGTGAAAGCTGAGCAGAAACTATATTCATATACATGTGGTGTGATCGCTAGTGATCAATATCGAGATAAATTTTCAGTTTCAGTAAAAAGTTACTATAATTGGAGCCCAATCATACCGGAAGTGGGATAGAGATCACTGATGAAAATATTGAATGATACTTGAAATATAACATTTACTGAATGAAGCTTAAAATCTAGACTACTGGATTTCACTTCAGTCCTTGATATGAGAACTGAAAGTTCTGGATTCACTCTCGTGAAGTTTTTGAGTATGTACTGCTGAAGAGTTTCATACTAAGAAGAAACATTTGTTTAGTTGTGGTCAAGTTTTAAATGAATCTTCAACTAATACAAGTCTGTGAAAAAAAACCACCTTGAAATTGAATATCTTGACAGCCAACCTAATAACCAATCTATCTGGACCTCAACAACATACTTCTATCGTTTTAGCTCATAACTAACTGAAGATAGAATTCTTACCTTTAGCATTAGGTACCACAGTCAAAGACGCTTTCGTTGAAACTGGTGATCTTGTTAGAACCTGGCCCACCGAATTTATTGAACACTGAGGATTATATAATGTGATATCAATTAATATAAGATCGACTGTTGGCATATATAACACATCAGGGTCACTGCAATATTACTTTAAGTCTCATCTTCGATTTAAAGTATAAACATGTCTCATTAAAACACAATTTCATTTGTTTCAAGCTAATAAACATGTTGATTAGACTTCTAAAATTTAGTAATCAATACTACTTATTTATGCTACTTGTTTAATAATTAGTAGATATAATTCATAATCATTTATACAGAATCCTTTGTAAACTCAAAGCAGATAATTCCTCTAGCATAATGAATTTAAGATTATTTCTTAGCGCAAAATAAATTACAAATGTACTATATCACGTATAAAATAGATGTATATATTTCCTTTTTTTGTGTAGTGCATTACATTTTTAACTGTTCCAACACAAAAATTAGCACACAATTACTATAAGTAACTAACAAAAAAAACCCAATATAAATTGCCCAGTTTATTTTGTTTCACTTTCACACAAAACTAACTGCACAAAATTTAATTATTCATTCCTCAATTGTGCCAATTAGATGCATAGAAATAAGGATTCATGCAGAAAGAGGAAAAAAACATTATACCACAACATTTTGAACCAAAGACAGACATATGGAGTAATAATAATAATGATATAAATATTAAAATCATAAATCGTGCATCATGTGTGTCTGTGTGTGTGCGCGCGCATGTATTGGTGCGTCGGTGAATAACTCAAGTGAAATTAAAAATCGTTCTCTTGTTTTTTTTTGTAGTTAGTATATGCAAACATTGAATTTAAGTATAAAAATGGTAGATAGATAAGTTCTGACAAAGAAAAACAATCGGTTCCTTATTCTTTTTCACGATAAATGAGAAAATATAAATGCTTAATTGTTGAATTTCACCATTGAAATTAAAATGGACAGAATCGAAGAGAAAAAAAGTGTTCAATTACGATGAAGGAATCAGTAAGTATGTAGCGAAAAAAAGAATAGTGTCGTTTTGTGTTGAATAATGAACAAATTCAAAAGAAAAATAAACAATTGTGTACCTGTTTTCAGCTGTTGAATATTTTGAAAATCTCATTTAGTTGACATAAGTTTAATTCATTCAGTAACAGTATATATTTATATATATTAATCGATAAAAATGTGTGGATACAGAACAGGAATAAGTGTGCACGGATACACAAATCGAATATTGATTATCATAATAATTATGATTGATTACTTATCGGATGGTGTAATTTGTATGCATAACATTCGACAAAATTTTGAACATGATATTAATTTAAAATTTTGTTTAGAAAATAAACCTGGTGCATTGTCAACAATTGGTAAAGAGACAGCTAAACCATTTTCACCTGGATAAGTTGATTGCCAATTACGACATTTCGATTGAGCTGCAAATTCATAATCACCATTTAAATAAATTGGTTTTTGACCAATCCATAAACATGGTGCACTATTTAAAAAAAGTTAAAATTGGCAAAAATATGTCTCATGTGTATATAAATCTATCAATTTAAATTGAATGATCTTTGTAGATATGGTTTAATACAAAGGTAACCTGGAGAAACAACAAAAAAAATCTAGGAGTACGAATACAATGTTTATATTTATGACCTTCAGGTTTTGCTTCGAAAGTGATATCAATTTAATGCACAGAGACAAAATGAAATGGAACACATCGATTTAATTTACAGATAATTTTTTATAAGTAAAGAATTTAAGACTGAAATAAAAGTTATCCAGTATTTCTAAGGGTTGACAATAGTTAGTGGAATATAGATATATCTATCGTAGCCTTTAAATAATTGAAGGGTATCGTGACTCCGTTTCTTGACATTTTGTCGGACATTACTCGGATACGTAAATAACCTGAATAAGTTACTGGTTATCATCCTCTAAGGTGTAATAAATTGAATATCAAAATAGTAACCAAATGGTATTATCGGTATATACTGGCTAAATAACACAATTTACACGAAAATATCAACTGTTTTTTGATACGTTTGCAGTGTCTTTTAAGTACTGAAATCACTTTTTATAAATGTCTTCAGGAGGTATGCATTCCATTTGTACAGAACAGGATTTAAATATCGATTTCAATTAGGTAGTTGCTGATCAGTAGTGGTGGGAATATATTAATATTTGGACTGAAAAACAGCTATTTTGTTTTATAGAAGTTTAGTTTAACATATGTTATTGTCGTTACTTTTCAACTTCATAGTATTCTTGTTGAATTTACTCTGACCACTCACCAATTAACCTAATTTTCATTATGTACATAATGTATTACCCAAAAACATTTTACTATTATCTTGTTTTTAGTACGGATTAAATAATGGCGAATGATGATACGGACTAACAATTAAGTAAACATGGCAATGACCACTACTCAACTAGTGTAAACACCTTAGTCCTATAGGTGGTCAGTCACGAAACCAATAGCTCAATTGTAGCGTTTAAGAATGTAATACTGACCGACGGAGGTTTGAATCCTACTGAGAAAACCATTTCTTCAAGGATGCGGATACCCCTTGGTAACAATTATCGACGAACAAGTACGAAACACATAACCAGGATTTTCTACTGACTTCCTCTAAACATCTGATATTGAATGGATTCCAAACGTATAGTTCAGCCGGTAACAACAAAACATTAGGATCCATGTTCACTGACAAAGTGAAAACATAGACTGACAGACCTTTTATATTTTATATCTACTAGATTAGTCATCCAATCTCTCTTTCTCTCTCACTCTCTCAATTTATACCTTAATGTAAACTTTTATTATTATTATTATTTTTGCAATAGTACCAATATCATTAATGATTTAAGTCTCAAAATGAAATATATTAACAACTACCTGACTAACTGAATACATTCAATAGCTATTCCTCATAATAATCCCCCCTTAATTAATTAACAGTATCACTAAGGTTTCAGTTTAATGATTTTTATCTAAGTGAAAATATTTTTTGTCATTCCACAGTGAAGTTAATGTATATTCTACAATAAATAAATAAATATGTACATTAAAAAAAATCTGTTAGTTGCTTAGATGAAACCCTTCAAAAAATGTCACGGTTGATACATTAATTTATTATTGACTAATTCTATTAAGAAATGACTTGACAACAACTCCTGTTCATTTTTCCCACTTAAACGTTCTACTTTTTATTCATTTCGTATTGATTAGTCATGTTCATAATGTATTAATTGTTTCAATAGATAGATAGGTCAAATTTGGTCAGTTCTTTATCATTATTAATTTTCTCTCACAATGTTTGCATTTATTACTGTCATCGTTTTGTTAAAATATCAGAATTTATGAAGTCTGTATTGAATTATACTCCACAGTAAATTTACTGCAGTTGAAAAGTATGAGTGAAAGCATGAAATAATACAATATGATTGAGTGTTGAATTACTTAGCCATTATGCCAAAATGTAACAACTAGAAAAAAAACATGACATAAGGTTAATTATTATCTGGAGATACTAAGTAATTTAAATACTAAAGTGATGATGAATAGTTTGCGTAAATCAGGGTTGGTAAATTCATGTTACACTCCGATCTTGTTTTAGTCATCGTCTGTGACCGATGAACGATCGTGTAGAATATGATAAAGTTTATATTTTCAAAATGACCCATAATCCATTGAATACAGTTGTAATATTTACGAATCCTACAATTGAATGATCAGTGTTGATCCGGTTGTGATGTTCTCAGTGAGAAGATGGAATGTGTACAATCAATCACCTATTAATGAAACTGAATGAAGAATGTTGTATGTGGGAAAGAGATTGGAATTGAAAATGTAAATTAATGGATACTAGTTTAGTCATAAAATCGAAAAACCATGTGTACGATCCCGTATTTTGTCATATATGCTCATTTCATAACGATTCTAACTTGTGGTAAAACAGTTGTCTACTGTTTTCTGATATTCATTTTTTTCTCAGTTCACAATGATAAGAGTCGTCCATAAATATTCAAAAGTTATTTTAAAAAAACATTCCCCTTATTAACAAATCAATAAATCAAATTCCTATCAGTAATATGATTAATAAAAATGTTTCCTTTCATAAAGACGCATAACATATACATTGAATAACAGACAATAAAAGTTTCTCATTAAACTTACACAATGTCATCTGTTATATCAACACCATCAAAATTCAATAATTTCGCTTGTGGTTTTGAACGTCCTTCAACAAGACTCATAAAATCATCAAATAGAATTTCACCCTTTTAAAAAAGACAAAAACATAAAATAAAGTCAAGAAATAACATTTTATTGTCACAATAGTAAAACAATTATTTTATAAATTAAGTTGGATAGTGGCTAACAGTGTAATCCAGGATGCGCGTTTCGTCCTATTTGGGCTATATCGAGGCGATACGCACAGTATGCACAAATGCCGATAAGAGACTGACCAGTTGCAGTCTTAAACATCAATGGGAAAATTCAAACAAACAATACTAGGTGAATTATTTTATAAGTTGTTAAGAATAATTATTAATTGATCTACATTTACATAAGATAGTTAAATGAAAATTGTGTTACAAATCTCCATCTAGATCATTATCAGAAGAAAGAACAAATGACCACTAATCTCGCGAGGCGAGATCATTGATGCGCACTGCTGAGGAGTTCCACAATAGGACGAAATGGTCATTCAGTGCTTCCAGGTTTTCCATGTTGGTCTAGCTTCAATTGATTCATGATCTCAACTATTGAAATTAGTAATTTATTAGTCAATAAATGTAAGCATCAGATTCAATACAAAAAGAAATACGATACAAGATCACATAATTAGGATTAATTTGTTAAATAATTGATGAACAATCAAGGATAAGAATGGAAGTGGTCAAATAATCAATGATTAACTAATATGTTAGTGAGTAAATAATAATCATGATAACGATGATTCTGGGTATTACAGATGGAGTTTATCACTGCTTTCAATAGGTATAGAATACAGTACATTTGATACTAATTTGCCAAAGGTAACCAACCAAATCATATGATCTACAAAAAAGTATGCTTTTGTGACGATTGACTATGGAGATAAAGGTATATTTTCTAGGTGTTCCTGGGCAAAAATATCTTTTATATGATTGTGCGTCACATCTTGAAATGTATTATGTACTTTGTTTGGAAATAGGAATAAACACACTTAGTCATCCAGTCTTAAATAATGTATACAAATAATCTTGAAAACTTAGAAACAGTTTGTATCTCAAAATGACACCAACTAAAAAGTATTTTTATTCCGTAAACTTCAAGGTCTATACTCTTTATGCTTTGTGACCCACACCTTGTTCTTCTAACAAATAGGTTGGTGCTACTTAATAAATATATCAGAATATAGTGAAAATGGACAAGTAGGTATAAAATTATTTCTGTGTTCTTTTGATCTGACTAATAAAGACTGATGATGGATAGGACCAGTACTCAGTTATTTCAACTAAATAGTTATAAAATTAAAATCACTACATAACCTATGAGATTAAAAAAATCCGACTTAATTAACTCACATGCAAATTAACCAAAGGTACACCGTATCTATATGTTGGCGGTACAACATAATCCATATTGAACATATCTGTACTGAGTAATGGGTAGAATGCTCTTCCGAGACCTTTAAGATTTGCTGCACGTTGACATGCGAAAATTGAACCAGCATGTGCACCAGTTATTCGATCATTGTATTTCAAATCACCACGTAATGGTTCATTTTGTGCAATTAAATAAAGCTATAAGTCATGAAAAAGTGGGGTAGGTATGACAAAAGGGTTAAGATGAAGGAAAAAAGTCATTTTTATGCTGAAACTAGGTAGTACATCTTTATGAATATAGAAAGAGTTGAAAGTGTCTATAAATGTAAAACAAACGACTGATTACTTTTTCTTAATGATTGATAAGTACTTAGCTCTTGAAAAAAACACACAGAACAACTCGACTTTCCTCATAGACAACTTAATAATCGGTGGAAAATTACTGACAAATAATTTTAATACTTCTTGTTAATCAGTATTATGATTATACCAGTGAATATATTAGTCAATAGATTTTTACAATACGTATTGATTTGTCCATCTAGTAGATTTTTAATGAAATTGATAAACTATGTCAGAATTTTACTTCATGTTATAAAACAAAGTTAATATCGCTTTTCTACAACTCCACAATGTAATAATACTAATCATGTTTATACCAATGATTAACTTGAGGAGAATTTTTGGAAATTTTAGTGGAAAAAACAGTTACTGATGAAGCCTAAAAATTTTCCTTGGAAAAATATTATTAGTGACTTTAGATGATAATATCACGAAGTTCATTGAAGTTTACAATATCAATCATTGAATTTCGACTCAATCGCTTCATGATAAGATGCTCATACTAGGATCTGGAGCGCTCGAATTCTAACCGGTATATGATTAGGAAGAGTTTAATACTAGTATGGAAAGCTAATCAGTGTACTATGGTTCACCAATTGATTTAATCAGATGATGGAAGCAATTTCAAATTTCTCAATCTTCGCAACTTCTATATGTTAATATAATATGAAAGCAATTTAATAATTTACCAGAGATTTTCCATATTTTGGTAATGGTAAACCTTGTGTGTCAGAAGAAGCACCATATATTACAGTTTATAAAAATCAAAGACTATCTAGTCGTAAATAAAAGCTTTACGAATAATCTATATTACGTTAAGGGTATTTACCGCCAGTACCCTACGAATCTTCTAAACGAAAGGTTCTCCGTTCTAGTCCCTGTATGAACATCGATGCTGGGATGAAGGTGTATCCAACTGACGAGTCCCATACATGACGAAAAGCCCATCTTGAGTTTTAGTGCTATTCACTATACAGCCTTAAAAACTACAGGACTGTTTACACTTAGCTAATGATCTGAAAGTCCTGGAAATTTACCAAATTTAGTGATAATAATTAGTTCATTAGTTTGATTAAATTATAGTTGTACGTAAGTCAACGTGAAGTCAGCCTGTCAAAAATAAACATATAATTTAAACAACTAAATAGCATTCAACACGCTATGACTCTTTAATACCGATACCTTCCACAAAAGAAGAGAAGAATGAAAGAAAGGAACTGATAACTAGTCTTTATTTTTGCAGCTGAATGAATGTCCAGTCAATTTCATATTGTTATTCAAAACTGATATAAAGTCGATTCCAAATTTAACATGATAACTTCTTTCGGACAAACGAAAATAGGAAATCACGAATCCCAAATCGAATGTTGATGTTATTACGAATTATTACCATTCGTAAGATAATAATGAATGTTGAATATATTATATCATTATACATATTATGTAACATAATTTGGAAAGACAATTTCTGTCACATACCATGACCAAGTTTTACCATTAAATATTGGCAAGAGAAATATATAACTCATGATTTTGTGGCTGCTAATGATTGTCATCGAAATGAACATTCTGGGAGTTCTGATGAGAAGGCATTACGTGTGAATTCAGTCAAATCAGAAGTTCAACATATATTCCTCATGATACTGAGTGTTAGTCACGATTTGTCATAAATTGACTGAAGTTAAAATTGTTAAGTAATAGTTTCCGTTATGTATTCTGAAAATGAATTCTGTGATCCTAGGTGCGATTTTGTGTGAAGTTTTGAGTGTGGATTGATATCTTTTTACAGTAGTCTCTGATTTGCATTGGCTGTTCAGCTGATATCAGCTAATGGCTAAAACTAGCCTTGTCGTATGTTCTGATTCAGAATATAAGTCTCATATCACGTATCGTATTAGGACAATTATTAGTGAAATTCAGTTCAGTGTTTAATGATTCTTAAGTACATGCCGACATGTTAAATGTGAAATCCAGATTGTTTGAATATTAAACAGACTAATAATTAAGACAGAATATTTATTCAAAGTGATCCCTATCAGTCAGATAGTCAACAAATTGATAAACGAATCAATCTAGATATCACCGTCAATGTCAGAAACTTCTACTGGTGTATTTTAACTACTGACAAGTAGCATATAATATTTTAACAATAAAATGACAAATTTGTACTTGTGAGATATATTTTCAACAGTGTGTGCGGGCTAGGATCTGCTCTAATTAGATCGTATGAATGATTTTTGTCAAAATATACATCCTGTCCATCCTCGTATGTAATAAATGATTTGATCCCCGTTGGTGAATAACGGAATTAAATTAGTCAAGTACGAGAATGGATTTCGAATACATACATTTGAACACTCATTTATCTGGACAGCTAATCAGAGGGATAAAGCGAATAGAAGAGAGCGAAGCGAAAATGACGCCCATTGGAGATGGTTGGTAAGCCAACTCACTTTTATAAAGCGCTAAGCAATATTTATAGTCAGATAAAAATTAGTTACAGACATGTGATGAAAAGAATTGTACACACACATACGCTAATATAAAAACAGTCAGGGCTGATAAGTGAATAATTAACAAGATCAAAACGTGACTCAAGATGGATAGGTAAATTAGCTTGTCCAGAAGCTAGAATAAGGTTTATGTGCTTAACATATCAACCGACACTACAAGTGCACTACGAAATCAAAAATAGTTCCAGAGTTTAAAATTTAACACTCATTTGATAATTCATAGTTGACACATGGTACATTGAAGAACTTTCTGCTTAGTAAAAGATAAAAGCTATGAAAATAAAACTCAGATGCAGAAGTCAATTAACACAATGACTCTGATAGATAAACGAACTGATTTAAGTGTGATAAACCAACCAATCAGTTCAAATAACTATCCACAAACATCTATAGAAAAACATGATTATAAAAATGCTGACATACTTACATATAAGTACAAAACATAACAGGTACACATTTTGGTTACTTTAAATTAATTCACTAACAAATACCATTAAAAATCCTGAATTTACACAGGTCTACGTGACACAGAGTCATTTGATCATTTAAAATAAAAATAGACTATAGTAAATGACAACATTATTAATGTTTAAATCTGTTTATCCGATAAAGTATTCAAACTTGTCACAACATCCCAAGTTTGGTTGATCTATTCTATGCAACACCGTATAACAGATAAATAAGGTGTCATTCTTGTCAAAATTATCAGTTATGTTTGTATCTGTAAAATATACTGGTTAATTTAGTGTTTTTATTTGTTAATAATCATCATCAAAACCTTGTTGGCATCTGATATTATCCATAAGATTTGTCAACTTTTCCCAATAATCTAACATTGTGATTTCTAAAAATGGTTTAATTTGGCGATCATATGATTAGTTATATATGAAAGTTGTATTCACGTTCTATCTTGACCCATTCACAGAATTCATTTTCATGTGACAAGTTCAAGAAGAAAATATCTGGACGTTTAATTCAAAGGAAAGTAAGGTCTGGTTTCGAGACTTTAGGTATGGAATACTTTTGATCACATCTTATTCAGTATTCAGCTTGTGAATACATATATATATATTCCGGAGGCATCTAGTAAGTGCGTTGGAAGAAGTCATAAGCCGATATTCATTACCTTTAGCGGTTTCCTGTTTTAATAGTTCAATATTAAAATAATTTCTCATTCCATTTCTGCATGATATGAATTTACATATAACAGGTGTGAAACTTTTAATCCATGGAAGTAATTTTACTTGCTTATTTGTTCAGTATCGTTGGTTCATTGATTTTCTGATTTTATACATTTTTCTATCATAGTTTACCACTAACATTTGATTGTTTTGTTCGGATTGATTTCTGACTTTAATCAACATCATGCAATGATCTAAGTTGGATAACCACTGAAAACCTAAGAGCACCAGACGGCTGTTTCGTCCTAGTGTAAGACTCCCCACCACCGTGGACACACGAAACCTCAACTGGCAATGGAACCTAGGATTTCCGGTTTTACGAGCAAATGCTTAGTCTCTTGTTCACCATTGAACACCTAGTGAGTAGTCTTAAAGTTAAGCGTTCATGAGTGATACCGAAGGTTCTGGGTTTTTTATTATCGGTTGATGCACTCCGATGAGTCCATTACTTGAACAAAACGGCCATTCAGTGCTCCCAGTTCTTCATTGTATGTCTAATTTAGATCGGTTGGTGATGTCAATAAAACTCTACAATCTGCACAGCCGTATATTGATGTTTACTGATTTATTATGTAACTTTTTGCCACGACTAACAGCGCTTGGAATATCAGATTTCTCGCCATATTCCAGGTCCTTCAGTGTGCATTTCTCATTTTTCACGTATTTTAGTGATTTCGTGATAGTTTACAAGTAGTTATTGTATACGATTTATTGTGACATTAATTCGG